>NW_027288733.1:300000-600000 GCF_037038585.1 Patagioenas fasciata
AAATCTAAACGTAACCCGAAATCGAAACCTAACCTTAAATCTAAACCTAAAATCTAAACCTAACCCCAAATCTAAACCTAAAATCTAAACCTAACCCCAAATCTAAATCTAAAATCTAAACCTAAAATCTAAACCTAACCCCAAGTCTAAACCTAAAATCTAAACCTAACCCCAAATCTAAACCTAACCCCAAATCTAAACCTAAAATCTAAACCTAACCCCAAATCTAAACCTAACATCTAAACCTAACCCCAAATCTAAACCTAACCCAAAATCTAAACCTAAAATCTAAACCTAACCCCAAATCTAAACCTAAAATCTAAACCTAACCCCAAATCTAAACCTAACCCCAAATCTAAACCTAGAATCTAAACCTAACCCCAAATCTAAACCTAACCCCAAATCTAAACCTAAAATCTAAACCTAAACCCAAATCTAAACCTAACCCCAAATCTAAACCTAAAATCTAAACCTAACCCCAAATTTAAACCTAAAATCTAAACCTAACCCCAAATCTAAACCTAAAATCTAAACCTAACCCCAAATTTTAACCTAACCCAAAATCTAAACCTATAATCTAAACCTAACCCCAAATCTAAACCTAAAATCTAAACCTAAACCCAAATCTAAACCTAACCCCAAATCTAAACCTAAAATCTAAACCTAACCCCAAATCTAAACCTAAAATCTAAACCTAACCCCAAATCTAAACCTAACCCCAAATCTAAACCTAAAATCTAAACCTAACCCCAAATCTAAACCTAACCCCAAATCTAAACCTAAAATCTAAACCTAACCCCAAATCTAAACCTAAAATCTAAACCTAACCCCAAATCTAAACCTAACCCCAAATCTAAACCTAAAATCTAAACCTAACCCCAAATCTAAACCTAAAATCTAAACCTAACCTTAAATCTAAACCTAAAATCTAAACCTAACCCCAAATCTAAACCTAACCCCAAATCTAAACCTAAAATCTAAACCTAACCCCAAATCTAAACCTAAAATCTAAGCCTAACCCCAAATCTAAACCTAAAATCTAAACCTAAAATCTAAACCTAACCCCAAATCTAAACCTAATCCCAAATCTAAAACTAATCCCAAATCTAAACCTAAAATCTAAACCTAACCCCAAATCTAAACCTAAAATCTAAACCTAACCCCAAATCTAAACCAAAAAATCTAAACCTAACCCCAAATCTAAACCTAAAATATAAACCTAACCCCAAATCTAAACCTAAAATCTAAATCTAACCCCAAATCTAAACCTAAAATCTAAACCTAACCCCAAATCTAAACCTAAAATCTAAACCTAACCCCAAATCTAAACCTAAAATCTAAACGTAACCCGAAATCGAAACCTAACCTTAAATCTAAAACTAAAATCTAAACCTAACCCCAAATCTAAACCTAACCCCAAATCTAAACCTAGAATCTAAACCTAACCCCAAATCTAAACCTAACCCCAAATCTAAACCTAAAATCTAAACCTAACCCCAAATCTAAACCTAACCCCAAATCTAAACCTAAAATCTAAACCTAACCCCAAATTTAAACCTAAAATCTAAACCTAACCCCAAATCTAAATCTAAAATCTAAACGTAACCCGAAATCGAAACCTAACCTTAAATCTAAACCTAAAATCTAAACCTAACCCCAAATCTAAACCTAACCCAAAATCTAAACCTAAAATCTAAACCTAACCCCAAATCTAAACCTAAAATCTAAACCTAACCCCAAATCTAAACCTAACCCAAAATCTAAACCTAAAATCTAAACCTAACCCCAAATCTAAACCTAAAATCTAAACCTAACCCCAAATCTAAACCTAACCCCAAATCTAAACCTAGAATCTAAACCTAACCCCAAATCTAAATCTAAAATCTAAACCTAAAATCTAAACCTAACCCCAAATCTAAACCTAAAATCTAAACCTAACCCCAAATCTAAACCTAACCCCAAATCTAAACCTAAAATCTAAACCTAACCCCAAATCTAAACCTAAAATCTAAACCTAACCCCAAATCTAAACCTAACCCCAAATCTAAACCTAAAATCTAAACCTAACCCCAAATCTAAATCTAACCCCAAATCTAAACCTAAAATCTAAACCTAACCCCAAATCTAAACCTAAAATCTAAACCTAACCCCAAATCTAAACCTAACCCCAAATCTAAACCTAAAATCTAAACCTAACCCCAAATCTAAACCTAAAATCTAAACCTAACCTTAAATCTAAACCTAAAATCTAAACCTAACCCCAAATCTAAACCTAAAATCTAAACCTAACCCCAAATCTAAACCTAAAATCTAAACCTAACCCCAAATCTAAACCTTACCCCAAATATAAACCTAAAATCTAAACCTAACCCCAAATCTAAACCTAAAATCTAAACCTAACCCCAAATCTAAACCTAAAATCTAAACCTAACCCCAAATCTAAACCTAACCCCAAATCTAAACCTAAAATCTAAACCTAACCCCAAATCTAAACCTAACCCCAAATCTAAACCTCAAATCTAAACCTAACCCCAAATCTAAACATAACCCCAAATCTAAACCTAAAATCTAAACCTAACCCCAAATCTAAACCTAACCCCAAATCTAAACCTAAAATCTAAACCTAACCTCAAATTTAAACCTAAAATCTAAACCTAACCCCAAATCTAAACCTAAAATCTAAACCTAAACCCAAATCTAAACCTAACCCCAAATCTAAACCTAAAATCTAAACCTAACCCCAAATCTAAACCTAACCCCAAATCTAAACCTAAAATCTAAACCTAACCCCAAATCTAAACCTCAAATCTAAACCTAACCCCAAATCTAAACCTAAAATCTAAACCTAACCAGAAGTCTAAACCTAACCCCAAATCTAAACCTATAATCTAAACCTAACCCCAAATCCAAACCTAAAATCTAAACCTAACCCCAAATCTAAACCTAACCCCAAATCTAAACCTAAAATCTAAACCTAACCCCAAATCTAAACCTAAAATCTAAACCTAACCCCAAATCTAAACCTAAAATCTAAACCTAACCACAAATCTAAACTTAACCCCAAATCTAAACCTAAAATCTAAACCTAACCCCAAATCTAAACCTAAAATCTAAGCCTAACCCCAAATCTAAACCTAAAATCTAAACCTAAAATCTAAACCTAACCCCAAATCTAAACCTAATCCCAAATCTAAACCTAATCCCAAATCTAAACCTAAAATCTAAACCTAACCCCAAATCTAAACCTAAAATCTAAACCTAACCCCAAATCTAAACCAAAAAATCTAAACCTAACCCCAAATATAAACCTAAAATATAAACCTAACCCCAAATCTAAACCTAAAATCTAAATCTAACCCCAAATCTAAACCTAAAATCTAAACCTAACCCCAAATCTAAACCTAAAATCTAAACCTAACCCCAAATCTAAACCTAACCCCAAATCTAAACCTAAAATCTAAACCTAACCCCAAATCTAAACCTAACCCCAAATCTAAACCTAAAATCTAAACCTAACCCCAAATCTAAACCTAAAATCTAAACCTAACCCCAAATCTAAACCTAAACCCAAATCTAAACCTAAAATCTAAACCTAACCCCAAATCTAAACCTAACCCCAAATCTAAACCTAAAATATAAACCTAAAATCTAAACCTAACCCCAAATCTAAACCTAATCCCAAATCTAAACCTAAAATCTAAACCTAACCCCAAATCTAAACCTAACCCCAAATCTAAACCTAAAATCTAAACCTAACCCCAAATCTAAACCAAAAAATCTAAACCTAACCCCAAATCTAAACCTAAAATCTAAACCTAACTCCAAATCTAAACCTAAAATCTAAACCTAACCCCAAATCTAAACCTAACCCCAAATCTAAACCTAAAATCTAAACCTAACCCCAAATCTAAACCTAAAATCTAAACCTAACCCCAAATCTAAACCTAAAATCTAAACCTAACCCCAAATCTAAACCTAAAATCTAAACCTAACCCCAAATCTAAACCTAACCCCAAATCTAAACCTAAAATCTAAACCTAACCCCAAATCTAAACCTAAAATCTAAACCTAACCCCAAATCTAAACCTAACCCGAAATCTAAACCTAAAATCTAAACCTAACCCCAAATCTAAACCTAAAATCTAAACCTAACCCCAAATCTAAACCTAACCCCAAATCTAAACCTAAAATCTAAACCTAAAATCTAAACCTAACCCCAAATCTAAACCTAAAATCTAAACCTAACCCCAAATCTAAACCTAAAATCTAAACCTAACCCCAAATCTAAACCTAAAATCTAAACGTAACCCGAAATCGAAACCTAACCTTAAATCTAAAACTAAAATCTAAACCTAACCCCAAATCTAAACCTAACCCCAAATCTAAACCTAGAATCTAAACCTAACCCCAAATCTAAACCTAACCCCAAATCTAAACCTAAAATCTAAACCTAACCCCAAATCTAAACCTAACCCCAAATCTAAACCTAAAATCTAAACCTAACCCCAAATTTAAACCTAAAATCTAAACCTAACCCCAAATCTAAATCTAAAATCTAAACGTAACCCCAAATCGAAACCTAACCTTAAATCTAAACCTAAAATCTAAACCTAACCCCAAATCTAAACCTAACCCAAAATCTAAACCTAAAATCTAAACCTAACCCCAAATCTAAACCTAAAATCTAAACCTAACCCCAAATCTAAACCTAACCCCAAATCTAAACCTAAAATCTAAACCTAACCCCAAATCTAAACCTAACCCCAAATCTAAACCTAAAATCTAAACCTAACCCCAAATCTAAACCTAAAATCTAAACCTAACCCCAAGTCTAAACCTAAAATCTAAACCTAACCCCAAATCTAAACCTAACCCCAAATCTAAACCTATAATCTAAACCTAACCCCAAATCTAAACCTAAAATCTAAACCTAACCCCAAATCTAAACCTAAAATCTAAACCTAACCCCAAATCTAAACCTAACCCCAAATCTAAACCTAAAATCTAAACCTAACCCCAAATCTAAACCTAACCCCAAATCTAAACCTAAAATCTAAACCTAACCCCAAATCTAAACCTAAAATCTAAACCTAACCCCAAATCTAAACCTAACCCCAAATCTAAACCTAACCCCAAATCTAAACCTAAAATCTAAACCTAACCCCAAATCTAAACCTAAAATCTAAACCTAACCTTAAATCTAAACCTAAAATCTAAACCTAACCCCAAATCTAAACCTAACCCCAAATCTAAACCTAAAATCTAAACCTAACCCCAAATCTAAACCTAAAATCTAAACCTAACCCCAAATCTAAACCTAACCCCAAATCTAAACCTAAAATCTAAACCTAACCCCAAATCTAAACCTAAAATCTAAACCTAACCCCAAATCTAAACCTAACCCCAAATCTAAACCTAAAATCTAAACCTAACCTCAAATCTAAACCTAAAATCTAAACCTAACCTTAAATCTAAACCTAAAATCTAAACCTAACCCCAAATCTAAACCTAACCCCAAATCTAAACCTAAAATCTAATCCTAACCCCAAATCTAAACCTAAAATCTAAACCTAACCCCAAATCTAAACCTAACCCCAAATATAAACCTAAAATCTAAACCTAACCCCAAATCTAAACCTAAAATCTAAACCTAACCTCAAATCTAAACCTAACCCCAAATCTAAACCTAAAATCTAAACCTAACCCCAAATCTAAACCTAAAATCTAAACCTAACCCCAAATCTAAACCTAACCCCAAATCTAAACCTAAAATCTAAACCTAACCCCAAATCTAAACATAACCCCAAATCTAAACCTAAAATCTAAACCTAACCCCAAATCTAAACCTAACCCCAAATCTAAACCTAAAATCTAAACCTAACCTCAAATTTAAACCTAAAATCTAAACCTAACCCCAAATCTAAACCTAAAATCTAAACCTAACCCCAAATCTAAACCTAACCCCAAATCTAAACCTAAAATCTAAACCTAACCCCAAATCTAAACCTAACCCCAAATCTAAACCTAAAATCTAAACCTAACCCCAAATATAAACCTAAAATCTAAACCTAACCCCAAATCTAAACCTAAAATCTAAACCTAACCACAAGTCTAAACCTAACCCCAAATCTAAACCTATAATCTAAACCTAACCCCAAATCCAAACCTAAAATCTAAACCTAACCCCAAATCTAAACCTAACCCCAAATCTAAACCTAAAATCTAAACCTAACCCCAAATCTAAACCTAAAATCTAAACCTAACCCCAAATCTAAACCTAAAATCTAAACCTAACCACAAATCTAAACTTAACCCCAAATCTAAACCTAAAATCTAAACCTAACCCCAAATCTAAACCTAAAATCTAAGCCTAACCCCAAATCTAAACCTAAAATCTAATCCTAAAATCTAAACCTAACCCCAAATCTAAACCTAATCCCAAATCTAAACCTAATCCCAAATCTAAACCTAAAATCTAAACCTAACCCCAAATCTAAACCTAAAATCTAAACCTAACCCCAAATCTAAACCAAAAAATCTAAACCTAACCCCAAATATAAACCTAAAATCTAAACCTAACCCCAAATCTAAACCTAAAATCTAAATCTAACCCCAAATCTAAACCTAACCCCAAATCTAAACCTAAAATCTAAACCTAACCCCAAATCTAAACCTAACCCCAAATCTAAACCTAAAATCTAAACCTAACCCCAAATCTAAACCTAACCCCAAATCTAAACCTAAAATCTAAACCTAACCCCAAATCTAAACCTAACCCCAAATCTAAACCTAAAATCTAAACCTAACCCCAAATCCAAACCTGAAATCTAAACCTAACCTCAAATCTAAACCTAAAATCTAAACCTAACCCCAAATCTAAACCTAAAATCTAAACGTAACCCGAAATCGAAACCTAACCTTAAATCTAAACCTAAAATCTAAACCTAACCCCAAATCTAAACCTAAAATCTAAACCTAAAATCTAAACCTAAACCCAAATCTAAACCTAAAATCTAAACCTAACCCCAAATCTAAACCTAACCCCAAATCTAAACCTAAAATCTAAACCTAACCCCAAATCTAAACCTAACCCCAAATCTAAACCTAAAATCTAAACCTAACCCCAAATCTAAACCTAACCCCAAATCTAAACCTAAAATCTAAACCTAACCCCAAATCTAAACCTAACCCCAAATCTAAACCTAAAATCTAAACCTAACCCCAAATCTAAACCTAAACCCAAATCTAAACCTAAAATCTAAACCTAACCCCAAATCTAAACCTAAACTCTAAACCTAACCCCAAATCTAAACCTAAAATCTAAACCTAACCCCAAATCTAAATCTAAAATCTAAACCTAAAATCTAAACCTAACCCCAAGTCTAAACCTAAAATCTAAACCTAACCCCAAATCTAAACCTAACCCCAAATCTAAACCTAAAATCTAAACCTAACCCCAAATCTAAACCTAACATCTAAACCTAACCCCAAATCTAAACCTAACCCAAAATCTAAACCTAAAATCTAAACCTAACCCCAAATCTAAACCTAAAATCTAAACCTAACCCCAAATCTAAACCTAATCCCAAATCTAAACCTAGAATCTAAACCTAACCCCAAATCTAAACCTAAAATCTAAACCTAAACCCAAATCTAAACCTAACCCCAAATCTAAACCTAAAATCTAAACCTAACCCCAAATTTAAACCTAAAATCTAAACCTAACCCCAAATCTAAACCTAAAATCTAAACCTAACCCCAAATCTAAACCTAACCCCAAATCTAAACCTAAAATCTAAACCTAACCCCAAATCTAAACCTAAAATCTAAACCTAACCCCAAATCTAAACCTAAAATCTAAACCTAACCCCAAATCTAAACCTAACCCCAAATCTAAACCTAAAATCTAAACCTAACCCCAAATCTAAACCTAACCCCAAATCTAAACCTAAAATCTAAACCTAACCCCAAATCTAAACCTAAAATCTAAACCTAACCCCAAATCTAAACCTAACCCCAAATCTAAACCTAAAATCTAAACCTAACCCCAAATCTAAACCTAAAATCTAAACCTAACCTTAAATCTAAACCTAAAATCTAAACCTAACCCCAAATCTAAACCTAACCCCAAATCTAAACCTAAAATCTAAACCTAACCCCAAATCTAAACCTAAAATCTAAACCTAACCCCAAATCTAAACCTAACCCCAAATCTAAACCTAAAATCTAAACCTAACCCCAAATCTAAACCTAAAATCTATACCTAACCCCAAATCTAAACCTAAAATCTAAACGTAAAATCTAAACCTAACCCCAAATCTAAACCTAATCCCAAATCTAAACCTAAAATCTAAACCTAACCCCAAATCTAAACCTAACCCCAAATCTAAACCTAAAATCTAAACCTAACCCCAAATCTAAACCTAACCCCAAATCTAAACCTAAAATCTAAACCTAACCCCAAATCTAAACCTAAAATCTAAACCTAACCCCAAATCTAAACCTAAAATCTAAACGTAAAATCTAAACCTAACCCCAAATATAAACCTAATCCCAAATCTAAACCTAAAATCTAAACCTAACCCCAAATCTAAACCTGAAATCTAAACCTAACCCCAAATCTAAACCTAAAATCTAAACCTAACCCCAAATCTAAACCTAAAATCTAAACCTAACCCCAAATCTAAACCTAACCCCAAATCTAAACCTAAAATCTAAACCTAACCCCAAATCTAAACCTAAAATCTAAACCTAACCCCAAATCTAAACCTAAAATCTAAACGTAAAATCTAAACCTAACCCCAAATCTAAACCTAATCCCAAATCTAAACCTAAAATCTAAACCTAACCCCAAATCTAAACCTAACCCCAAATCTAAACCTAAAATCTAAACCTAACCCCAAATCTAAACCAAAAAATCTAAACCTAACCCCAAATCTAAACCTAAAATCTAAACCTAACCCCAAATCTAAACCTAAAATCTAAACCTAACCCCAAATCTAAACCTAACCCCAAATCTAAACCTAAAATCTAAACCTAACCCCAAATCTAAACCTAAAATCTAAACCTAACCCCAAATCTAAACCTAACCCCAAATCTAAACCTAAAATCTAAACCTAACCCCAAATCTAAACCTAACCCCAAATCTAAACCTAGAATCTAAACCTAACCCCAATTCTAAACCTAACACCAAATCTAAACCTAAAATCTAAACCTAACCCCAAATCTAAACCTAACCCCAAATCTAAACCTAAAATCTAAACCTAACCCCAAATTTAAACCTAAAATCTAAACCTAACCCCAAATCTAAATCTAAAATCTAAACGTAACCTAAAATCTAAACCTAACCCCAAATCTAAACCTAAAATCTAAACCTAACCCCAAATCTAAACCTAAAATCTAAACCTAACCCCAAATCTAAATCTAAAATCTAAACCTAAAATCTAAACCTAACCCCAAATCTAAACCTAAAATCTAAACCTAACCCCAAATCTAAACCTAACCCCAAATCTAAACCTAACCCCAAATCTAAACCTAAAATCTAAACCTAACCCCAAATCTAAACCTAACCCCAAATCTAAACCTAAAATCTAAACCTAACCCCAAATCTAAATCTAACCCCAAATCTAAACCTAAAATCTAAACCTAACCCCAAATCTAAACCTAAAATCTAAACCTAACCCCAAGTCTAAACCTAACCCCAAATCTAAACCTAACCCCAAATCTAAACCTAAAATCTAAACCTAACCCCAAATCTAAACCTGAAATCTAAACCTAACCCCAAATCTAAACCTAAAATCTAAACCTAACCCCAAATCTAAACCTAAAATCTAAACGTAACCCGAAATCGAAACCTAACCTTAAATCTAAAACTAAAATCTAAACCTAACCCCAAATCTAAACCTAACCCCAAATCTAAACCTAGAATCTAAACCTAACCCCAAATCTAAACCTAACCCCAAATCTAAACCTAAAATCTAAACCTAACCCCAAATCTAAACCTAAAATCTAAACCTAACCCCAAATTTAAACCTAAAATCTAAACCTAACCCCAAATCTAAATCTAAAATCTAAACGTAACCCGAAATCGAAACCTAACCTTAAATCTAAACCTAAAATCTAAACCTAACCCCAAATCTAAACCTAAAATCTAAACCTAACCCCAAATCTAAATCTAAAATCTAAACCTAAAATCTAAACCTAACCCCAAGTCTAAACCTAAAATCTAAACCTAACCCCAAATCTAAACCTAACCCCAAATCTAAACCTAAAATCTAAACCTAACCCCAAATCTAAACCTAACATCTAAACCTAACCCCAAATCTAAACCTAACCCAAAATCTAAACCTAAAATCTAAACCTAACCCCAAATCTAAACCTAAAATCTAAACCTAACCCCAAATCTAAACCTAACCCCAAATCTAAACCTAGAATCTAAACCTAACCCCAAATCTAAACCTAACCCCAAATCTAAACCTAAAATCTAAACCTAAACCCAAATCTAAACCTAACCCCAAATCTAAACCTAAAATATAAACCTAACCCCAAATTTAAACCTAAAATCTAAACCTAACCCCAAATCTAAACCTAAAATCTAAACCTAACCCCAAATTTTAACCTAACCCAAAATCTAAACCTATAATCTAAACCTAACCCCAAATCTAAACCTAAAATCTAAACCTAACCCCAAATCTAAACCTAACCCCAAATCTAAACCTAAAATCTAAACCTAACCCCAAATCTAAACCTAAAATCTAAACCTAACCCCAAATCTAAACCTAACCCCAAATCTAAACCTAAAATCTAAACCTAACCCCAAATCTAAACCTAACCCCAAATCTAAACCTAAAATCTAAACCTAACCCCAAATCTAAACCTAAAATCTAAACCTAACCCCAAATCTAAACCTAACCCCAAATCTAAACCTAAAATCTAAACCTAACCCCAAATCTAAACCTAAAATCTAAACCTAACCTTAAATCTAAACCTAAAATCTAAACCTAACCCCAAATCTAAACCTAACCCCAAATCTAAATCTAAAATCTAAACCTAAAATCTAAACCTAACCCCAAATCTAAACCTAAAATCTAAACCTAACCCCAAATCTAAACCTAAAATCTAAACCTAACCCCAAATCTAAACCTAAAATCTAAACGTAACCCGAAATCGAAACCTAACCTTAAATCTAAAACTAAAATCTAAACCTAACCCCAAATCTAAACCTAACCCCAAATCTAAACCTAGAATCTAAACCTAACCCCAAATCTAAACCTAACCCCAAATCTAAACCTAAAATCTAAACCTAACCCCAAATCTAAACCTAACCCCAAATCTAAACCTAAAATCTAAACCTAACCCCAAATTTAAACCTAAAATCTAAACCTAACCCCAAATCTAAATCTAAAATCTAAACGTAACCCGAAATCGAAACCTAACCTTAAATCTAAACCTAAAATCTAAACCTAACCCCAAATCTAAACCTAACCCAAAATCTAAACCTAAAATCTAAACCTAACCCCAAATCTAAACCTAAAATCTAAACCTAACCCCAAATCTAAACCTAACCCAAAATCTAAACCTAAAATCTAAACCTAACCCCAAATCTAAACCTAAAATCTAAACCTAACCCCAAATCTAAACCTAACCCCAAATCTAAACCTAGAATCTAAACCTAACCCCAAATCTAAATCTAAAATCTAAACCTAAAATCTAAACCTAACCCCAAATCTAAACCTAAAATCTAAACCTAACCCCAAATCTAAACCTAACCCCAAATCTAAACCTAAAATCTAAACCTAACCCCAAATCTAAACCTAAAATCTAAACCTAACCCCAAATCTAAACCTAAAATCTAAACCTAACCCCAAATCTAAATCTAACCCCAAATCTAAACCTAAAATCTAAACCTAACCCCAAATCTAAACCTAAAATCTAAACCTAACCCCAAATCTAAACCTAACCCCAAATCTAAACCTAAAATCTAAACCTAACCCCAAATCTAAACCTAAAATCTAAACCTAACCTTAAATCTAAACCTAAAATCTAAACCTAACCCCAAATCTAAACCTAAAATCTAAACCTAACCCCAAATCTAAACCTAAAATCTAAACCTAACCCCAAATCTAAACCTTACCCCAAATATAAACCTAAAATCTAAACCTAACCCCAAATCTAAACCTAAAATCTAAACCTAACCCCAAATCTAAACCTAAAATCTAAACCTAACCCCAAATCTAAACCTAACCCCAAATCTAAACCTAAAATCTAAACCTAACCCCAAATCTAAACCTAACCCCAAATCTAAACCTCAAATCTAAACCTAACCCCAAATCTAAACATAACCCCAAATCTAAACCTAAAATCTAAACCTAACCCCAAATCTAAACCTAACCCCAAATCTAAACCTAAAATCTAAACCTAACCTCAAATTTAAACCTAAAATCTAAACCTAACCCCAAATCTAAACCTAAAATCTAAACCTAAACCCAAATCTAAACCTAACCCCAAATCTAAACCTAAAATCTAAACCTAACCCCAAATCTAAACCTAACCCCAAATCTAAACCTAAAATCTAAACCTAACCCCAAATATAAACCTAAAATCTAAACCTAACCCCAAATCTAAACCTAAAATCTAAACCTAACCAGAAGTCTAAACCTAACCCCAAATCTAAACCTATAATCTAAACCTAACCCCAAATCCAAACCTAAAATCTAAACCTAACCCCAAATCTAAACCTAACCCCAAATCTAAACCTAAAATCTAAACCTAACCCCAAATCTAAACCTAAAATCTAAACCTAACCCCAAATCTAAACCTAAAATCTAAACCTAACCACAAATCTAAACTTAACCCCAAATCTAAACCTAAAATCTAAACCTAACCCCAAATCTAAACCTAAAATCTTAGCCTAACCCCAAATCTAAACCTAAAATCTAAACCTAAAATCTAAACCTAACCCCAAATCTAAACCTAATCCCAAATCTAAACCTAATCCCAAATCTAAACCTAAAATCTAAACCTAACCCCAAATCTAAACCTAAAATCTAAACCTAACCCCAAATCTAAACCAAAAAATCTAAACCTAACCCCAAATATAAACCTAAAATATAAACCTAACCCCAAATCTAAACCTAAAATCTAAATCTAACCCCAAATCTAAACCTAAAATCTAAACCTAACCCCAAATCTAAACCTAAAATCTAAACCTAACCCCAAATCTAAACCTAACCCCAAATCTAAACCTAAAATCTAAACCTAACCCCAAATCTAAACCTAACCCCAAATCTAAACCTAAAATCTAAACCTAACCCCAAATCTAAACCTAAAATCTAAACCTAACCCCAAATCTAAACCTAAACCCAAATCTAAACCTAAAATCTAAACCTAACCCCAAATCTAAACCTAACCCCAAATCTAAACCTAAAATATAAACCTAAAATCTAAACCTAACCCCAAATCTAAACCTAATCCCAAATCTAAACCTAAAATCTAAACCTAACCCCAAATCTAAACCTAACCCCAAATCTAAACCTAAAATCTAAACCTAACCCCAAATCTAAACCAAAAAATCTAAACCTAACCCCAAATCTAAACCTAAAATCTAAACCTAACCCCAAATCTAAACCTAACCCCAAATCTAAACCTAAAATCTAAACCTAACCCCAAATCTAAACCTAAAATCTAAACCTAACCCCAAATCTAAACCTAAAATCTAAACCTAACCCCAAATCTAAACCTAAAATCTAAACCTAACCCCAAATCTAAACCTAACCCCAAATCTAAACCTAAAATCTAAACCTAACCCCAAATCTAAACCTAAAATCTAAACCTAACCCCAAATCTAAACCTAACCCGAAATCTAAACCTAAAATCTAAACCTAACCCCAAATCTAAACCTAAAATCTAAACCTAACCCCAAATCTAAACCTAACCCCAAATCTAAACCTAAAATCTAAACCTAAAATCTAAACCTAACCCCAAATCTAAACCTAAAATCTAAACCTAACCCCAAATCTAAACCTAAAATCTAAACGTAACCCGAAATCGAAACCTAACCTTAAATCTAAAACTAAAATCTAAACCTAACCCCAAATCTAAACCTAACCCCAAATCTAAACCTAGAATCTAAACCTAACCCCAAATCTAAACCTAACCCCAAATCTAAACCTAAAATCTAAACCTAACCCCAAATCTAAACCTAACCCCAAATCTAAACCTAAAATCTAAACCTAACCCCAAATTTAAACCTAAAATCTAAACCTAACCCCAAATCTAAATCTAAAATCTAAACGTAACCCCAAATCGAAACCTAACCTTAAATCTAAACCTAAAATCTAAACCTAACCCCAAATCTAAACCTAACCCCAAATCTAAACCTAAAATCTAAACCTAAACCCAAATCTAAACCTAACCCCAAATCTAAACCTAAAATCTAAACCTAACCCCAAATTTAAACCTAAAATCTAAACCTAACCCCAAATCTAAACCTAAAATCTAAACCTAACCCCAAATCTAAACCTAACCCCAAATCTAAACCTATAATCTAAACCTAACCCCAAATCTAAACCTAAAATCTAAACCTAACCCCAAATCTAAACCTAAAATCTAAACCTAACCCCAAATCTAAACCTAACCCCAAATCTAAACCTAAAATCTAAACCTAACCCCAAATCTAAACCTAACCCCAAATCTAAACCTAAAATCTAAACCTAACCCCAAATCTAAACCTAAAATCTAAACCTAACCCCAAATCTAAACCTAACCCCAAATCTAAACCTAAAATCTAAACCTAACCCCAAATCTAAACCTAAAATCTAAACCTAACCTTAAATCTAAACCTAAAATCTAAACCTAACCCCAAATCTAAACCTAACCCCAAATCTAAACCTAAAATCTAAACCTAACCCCAAATCTAAACCTAAAATCTAAACCTAACCCCAAATCTAAACCTAACCCCAAATCTAAACCTAAAATCTAAACCTAACCCCAAATCTAAACCTAAAATCTAAACCTAACCCCAAATCTAAACCTAACCCCAAATCTAAACCTAAAATCTAAACCTAACCTCAAATCTAAACCTAAAATCTAAACCTAACCTTAAATCTAAACCTAAAATCTAAACCTAACCCCAAATCTAAACCTAACCCCAAATCTAAACCTAAAATCTAAACCTAACCCCAAATCAAAACCTAAAATCTAAACCTAAAATCTAAACCTAACCCCAAATCTAAACCTAACCCCAAATATAAACCTAAAATCTAAACCTAACCCCAAATCTAAACCTAAAATCTAAACCTAACCCCAAATCTAAACCTAAAATCTAAACCTAACCCCAAATCTAAACCTAACCCCAAATCTAAACCTAAAATCTAAACCTAACCCCAAATCTAAACCTAAAATCTAAACCTAACCCCAAATCTAAACCTAACCCCAAATCTAAACCTAAAATCTAAACCTAACCCCAAATCTAAACCTAACCCCAAATCTAAACCTAAAATCTAAACCTAACCTCAAATCTAAACCTAAAATCTAAACCTAACCCCAAATCTAAACCTAAAATCTAAACCTAACCCCAAATCTAAACCTAACCCCAAATCTAAACCTAAAATCTAAACCTAACCCCAAATCTAAACCTAACCCCAAATCTAAACCTAAAATCTAAACCTAACCCCAAATATAAACCTAAAATCTAAACCTAACCCCAAATCTAAACCTAAAATCTAAACCTAACCACAAGTCTAAACCTAACCCCAAATCTAAACCTATAATCTAAACCTAACCCCAAATCCAAACCTAAAATCTAAACCTAACCCCAAATCTAAACCTAACCCCAAATCTAAACCTAAAATCTAAACCTAACCCCAAATCTAAACCTAAAATCTAAACCTAACCCCAAATCTAAACCTAAAATCTAAACCTAACCACAAATCTAAACTTAACCCCAAATCTAAACCTAAAATCTAAACCTAACCCCAAATCTAAACCTAAAATCTAAGCCTAACCCCAAATCTAAACCTAAAATCTAATCCTAAAATCTAAACCTAACCCCAAATCTAAACCTAATCCCAAATCTAAACCTAATCCCAAATCTAAACCTAAAATCTAAACCTAACCCCAAATCTAAACCTAAAATCTAAACCTAACCCCAAATCTAAACCAAAAAATCTAAACCTAACCCCAAATATAAACCTAAAATCTAAACCTAACCCCAAATCTAAACCTAAAATCTAAATCTAACCCCAAATCTAAACCTAACCCCAAATCTAAACCTAAAATCTAAACCTAACCCCAAATCTAAACCTAACCCCAAATCTAAACCTAAAATCTAAACCTAACCCCAAATCTAAACCTAACCCCAAATCTAAACCTAAAATCTAAACCTAACCCCAAATCTAAACCTAACCCCAAATCTAAACCTAAAATCTAAACCTAACCCCAAATCCAAACCTGAAATCTAAACCTAACCTCAAATCTAAACCTAAAATCTAAACCTAACCCCAAATCTAAACCTAAAATCTAAACGTAACCCGAAATCGAAACCTAACCTTAAATCTAAACCTAAAATCTAAACCTAACCCCAAATCTAAACCTAAAATCTAAACCTAAAATCTAAACCTAAACCCAAATCTAAACCTAAAATCTAAACCTAACCCCAAATCTAAACCTAACCCCAAATCTAAACCTAAAATCTAAACCTAACCCCAAATCTAAACCTAACCCCAAATCTAAACCTAAAATCTAAACCTAACCCCAAATCTAAACCTAACCCCAAATCTAAACCTAAAATCTAAACCTAACCCCAAATCTAAACCTAAAATCTAAACCTAACCCCAAATCTAAACCTAAAATCTAAACCTAACCCCAAATCTAAACCTAAACCCAAATCTAAACCTAAAATCTAAACCTAACCCCAAATCTAAACCTAAACTCTAAACCTAACCCCAAATCTAAACCTAAAATCTAAACCTATCCCCAAATCTAAACCTAAAATCTAAACCTAAAATCTAAACCTAACCTTAAATCTAAACCTAAAATCTAAACCTAACCCCAAATCTAAACCTAACCCCAAATCTAAACCTAAAATCTAAACCTAACCCCAAATCTAAACCTAAAATCTAAACCTAACCCCAAATCTAAACCTAACCCCAAATCTAAACCTAAAATCTAAACCTAACCCCAAATCTAAACCTAAAATCTAAACCTAACCCCAAATCTAAACCTAACCCCAAATCTAAACCTAAAATCTAAACCTAACCCCAAATCTAAACCTAAAATCTAAACCTAACCTTAAATCTAAACCTAAAATCTAAACCTAACCCCAAATCTAAACCTAACCCCAAATCTAAACCTAAAATCTAAACCTAACCCCAAATCTAAACCTAAAATCTAAACCTAACCCCAAATCTAAACCTAACCCCAAATATAAACCTAAAATCTAAACCTAACCCCAAATCTAAACCTAAAATCTAAACCTAACCCCAAATCTAAACCTAAAATCTAAACCTAACCCCAAATCTAAACCTAACCCCAAATCTAAACCTAAAATCTAAACCTAACCCCAAATCTAAACCTAAAATCTAAACCTAACCCCAAATCTAAACCTAACCCCAAATCTAAACCTAAAATCTAAACCTAACCCCAAATCTAAACATAACCCCAAATCTAAACCTAAAATCTAAACCTAACCCCAAATCTAAACCTAACCCCAAATCTAAACCTAAAATCTAAACCTAACCTCAAATTTAAACCTAAAATCTAAACCTAACCCCAAATCTAAACCTAAAATCTAAACCTAACCCCAAATCTAAACCTAACCCCAAATCTAAACCTAAAATCTAAACCTAACCCCAAATCTAAACCTAACCCCAAATCTAAACCTAAAATCTAAACCTAACCCCAAATATAAACCTAAAATCTAAACCTAACCCCAAATCTAAACCTAAAATCTAAACCTAAAATCTAAACCTAAACCCAAATCTAAACCTAAAATCTAAACCTAACCCCAAATCTAAACCTAACCCCAAATCTAAACCTAAAATCTAAACCTAACCCCAAATCTAAACCTAACCCCAAATCTAAACCTAAAATCTAAACCTAACCCCAAATCTAAACCTAACCCCAAATCTAAACCTAAAATCTAAACCTAACCCCAAATCTAAACCTAACCCCAAATCTAAACCTAAAATCTAAACCTAACCCCAAATCTAAACCTAAACCCAAATCTAAACCTAAAATCTAAACCTAACCCCAAATCTAAACCTAAACTCTAAACCTAACCCCAAATCTAAACCTAAAATCTAAACCTATCCCCAAATCTAAACCTAAAATCTAAACCTAAAATCTAAACCTAACCCCAAATCTAAACCTAAAATCTAAACCTAACCCCAAATCTAAACCTAACCCCAAATCTAAACCTAAAATCTAAACCTAACCCCAAATCTAAACCTAAAATCTAAACCTAACCCCAAATCTAAACCTAACCCCAAATCTAAACCTAAAATCTAAACCTAACCCCAAATCTAAACCTAACCCCAAATCTAAACCTAAAATCTAAACCTAACCCCAAATCTAAACCTGAAATCTAAACCTAACCCCAAATCTAAACCTAAAATCTAAACCTAACCCCAAATCTAAACCTAAAATCTAAACCTAACCCCAAATCTAAACCTAACCCCAAATCTAAACCTAAAATCTAAACCTAACCCCAAATCTAAACCTAAAATCTAAACCTAACCCCAAATCTAAACCTAATCCCAAATCTAAACCTAAAATCTAAACCTAACCCCAAATCTAAACCTAACCCCAAATCTAAACCTAAAATCTAAACCTAACCCCAAATCTAAACCAAAAAAGCTAAACCTAACCCCAAATCTAAACCTAAAATCTAAACCTAACCCCAAATCTAAACCTAAAATCTAAACCTAACCCCAAATCTAAACCTAAAATCTAAACCTAACCCCAAATCTAAACCTAACCCCAAATCTAAACCTAAAATCTAAACCTAACCCCAAATCTAAACCTAAAATCTAAACCTAACCCCAAATCTAAACCTAACCCCAAATCTAAACCTAAAATCTAAACCTAACCCCAAATCTAAACCTAAAATCTAAACCTAACCTTAAATCTAAACCTAAAATCTAAACCTAACCCCAAATCTAAACCTAACCCCAAATCTAAACCTAAAATCTAAACCTAACCCCAAATCTAAACCTAAAATCTAAACCTAACCCCAAATCTAAACCTAAAATCTAAACCTAACCCCAAATCTAAACATAACCCCAAATCTAAACCTAAAATCTAAACCTAACCCCAAATCTAAACCTAAAATCTAAACCTAACCCCAAATCTAAACCTAAAATCTAAACCTAACCCCAAATCTAAACCTAACCCCAAATCTAAACCTAAAATCTAAACCTAACCCCAAATCTAAACCTAAAATCTAAACCTAACCCCAAATCTAAACCTAACCCCAAATCTAAACCTCAAATCTAAACCTAACCCCAAATCTAAACATAACCCCAAATCTAAACCTAAAATCTAAACCTAACCCCAAATCTAAACCTAACCCCAAATCTAAACCTAAAATCTAAACCTAACCTCAAATTTAAACCTAAAATCTAAACCTAACCCCAAATCTAAACCTAAAATCTAAACCTAACCCCAAATCTAAACCTAACCCCAAATCTAAACCTAAAATCTAAACCTAACCCCAAATCTAAACCTAACCCCAAATCTAAACCTAAAATCTAAACCTAACCCCAAATATAAACCTAAAATCTAAACCTAACCCCAAATCTAAACCTAAAATCTAAACCTAACCACAAGTCTAAACATAACCCCAAATCTAAACCTATAATCTAAACCTAACCCCAAATCCAAACCTAAAATCTAAACCTAACCCCAAATCTAAACCTAACCCCAAATCTAAACCTAAAATCTAAACCTAACCCCAAATCTAAACCTAAAATCTAAACCTAACCCCAAATCTAAACCTAAAATCTAAACCTAACCACAAATCTAAACTTAACCCCAAATCTAAACCTAAAATCTAAACCTAACCCCAAATCTAAACCTAAAATCTAAGCCTAACCCCAAATCTAAACCTAAAATCTAAACCTAAAATCTAAACCTAACCCCAAATCTAAACCTAATCCCAAATCTAAACCTAATCCCAAATCTAAACCTAAAATCTAAACCTAACCCCAAATCTAAACCTAAAATCTAAACCTAACCCCAAATCTAAACCAAAAAATCTAAACCTAACCCCAAATATAAACCTAAAATATAAACCTAACCCCAAATCTAAACCTAAAATCTAAATCTAACCCCAAATCTAAACCTAAAATCTAAACCTAACCCCAAATCTAAACCTAAAATCTAAACCTAACCCCAAATCTAAACCTAACCCCAAATCTAAACCTAAAATCTAAACCTAACCCCAAATCTAAACCTAACCCCAAATCTAAACCTAAAATCTAAACCTAACCCCAAATCTAAACCTAACCCCAAATCTAAACCTAAAATCTAAACCTAACCCCAAATCTAAACCTGAAATCTAAACCTAACCTCAAATCTAAACCTAAAATCTAAACCTAACCCCAAATCTAAACCTAAAATCTAAACGTAACCCGAAATCGAAACCTAACCTTAAATCTTAACCTAAAATCTAAACCTAACCCCAAATCTAAACCTAAAATCTAAACCTAAAATCTAAACCTAAACCCACATCTAAACCTAAAATCTAAACCTAACCCCAAATCTAAACCTAACCCCAAATCTAAACCTAACCCCAAATCTAAACCTAAAATCTAAACCTAACCCCAAATCTAAACCTAAAATCTAAACCTAACCCCAAATCTAAACCTAAAATCTAAACCTAACCCCAAATCTAAACCTAACCCCAAATCTAAACCTAAAATCTAAACCTAACCCCAAATCTAAACTTAACCCCAAATCTAAACCTAAAATCTAAACCTAACCCCAAATCTAAACCTAAAATCTAAACGTAACCCGAAATCGAAACCTAACCTTAAATATAAACCTAAAATCTAAACCTAACCCCAAATCTAAACCTAAAATCTAAACCTAACCCCAAATCTAAACCTAAAATCTAAACCTAACCCCAAATCTAAACCTAACCCCAAATCTAAACCTAAAATCTAAACCTAACCCCAAATCCAAACCTAAAATCTAAACCTAACCCCAAATCTAAACCTAACCCCAAATCTAAACCTAAAATCTAAACCTAACCCCAAATCTAAACCTAAAATCTAAACCTAACCCCAAATCTAAACCTAAAATCTAAACCTAACCCCAAATCTAAACCTAACCCCAAATCTAAAACTAAAATCTAAACCTAACCCCAAATCTAAACCTAACCCCAAATCTAAACCTAAAATCTAAACCTAACCCCAAATCTAAACCTGAAATCTAAACCTAACCCCAAATCTAAACCTAAAATCTAAACCTAACCCCAAATCTAAACCTAAAATCTAAACCTAACCCCAAATCTAAACCTAATCCCAAATCTAAACCTAAAATCTAAACCTAACCCCAAATCTAAACCTAAAATCTAAACCTAACCCCAAATCTAAACCTAAAATCTAAACCTAAAATCTAAACCTAACCCCAAATCTAAACCTAATCCCAAATCTAAATCTAAAATCTAAACCTAACCCCAAATCTAAACCTAACCCCAAATCTAAACCTAAAATCTAAACCTAACCCCAAATCTAAACCTAACCCCAAATCTAAACCTAAAATCTAAACCTAACCCCAAATCTAAACCTAAAATCTAAACCTAACCCCAAATCTAAACCTAAAATCTAAACCTAACCCCAAATCTAAACCTAAAATCTAAACCTAACCCCAAATCTAAACCTAACCCCAAATCTAAACCTAAAATCTAAACCTAACCCCAAATCTAAACCTAACCCCAAATCTAAACCTAACATCTAAACCTAACCCCAAATCTAAACCTAAAATCTAAACCTAACCCCAAGTCTAAACCTAACCCCAAATCTAAACCTAACCCCAAATCTAAACCTAAAATGTAAACCTAACCCCAAATCTAAACTTAACCCCAAATCTAAACCTAAAATCTAAACCTAACCCCAAATCTAAACCTGAAATCTAAACCTAACCCCAAATCTAAACCTAAAATCTAAACCTAACCCCAAATCTAAACCTAAAATCTAAACGTAACCCGAAATCGAAACCTAACCTTAAATATAAACCTAAAATCTAAACCTAACCCCAAATCTAAACCTAAAATCTAAACCTAACCCCAAATCTAAACCTAAAATCTAAACCTAACCCCAAATCTAAACCTAACCGCAAATCTAAACCTAAAATCTAAACCTAACCCCAAATCTAAACCTAACCCCAAATCTAAACCTAAAATCTAAACCTAACCCCAAATCTAAACCTAAAATCTAAACCTAACCCCAAATCTAAACCTAAAATCTAAACCTAACCCCAAATCTAAACCTAACCCCAAATCTAAACCTAAAATCTAAACCTAACCCCAAATCTAAACCTGAAATCTAAACCTAACCCCAAATCTAAACCTAAAATCTAAACCTAACCCCAAATCTAAACCTAAAATCTAAACCTAACCCCAAATCTAAACCTAATCCCAAATCTAAACCTAAAATCTAAACCTAACCCCAAATCTAAACCTAAAATCTAAACCTAACCCCAAATCTAAACCTAAAATCTAAACCTAAAATCTAAACCTAACCCCAAATCTAAACCTAATCCCAAATCTAAACCTAAAATCTAAACCTAACCCCAAATCTAAACCTAAAATCTAAACCTAACCCCAAATCTAAACCAAAAAATCTAAACCTAACCCCAAATATAAACCTAAAATCTAAACCTAACCCCAAATCTAAACCTAAAATCTAAACCTAAAATCTAAACCTAACCCCAAATCTAAACCTAAAATCTAAACTTAACCCCAAATCTAAACCTAAAATCTAAACCAAACCCCAAATCTAAACCTAAAATCTAAACCTAACCCCAAATCTAAACCCCAAATCTAAACCTAACCCCAAATCTAAACCTAAAATCTAAACCTAACCCCAAATCTAAACCTAACCCCAAATCTAAACCTAAAATCTAAACCTAACCCCAAATCTAAACCTAAAATCTAAACCTAACCCCAAATCTAAACCTAACCCCAAATCTAAACCTAAAATCTAAACCTAACCCCAAATCTAAACCTAACCCCAAATCTAAACCTAAAATCTAAACCTAACCCCAAATCTAAACCTGAAATCTAAACCTAACCTCAAATCTAAACCTAAAATCTAAACCTAACCCCAAATCTAAACCTAAAATCTAAACGTAACCTGAAATCGAAACCTAACCTTAAATCTAAACCTAAAATCTAAACCTAACCCCAAATCTAAACCTAAAATCTAAACCTAAAATCTAAACCTAAACCCAAATCTAAACCTAAAATCTAAACCTAACCCCAAATCTAAACCTAACCCCAAATCTAAACCTAACCCCAAATCTAAACCTAAAATCTAAACCTAACCCCAAATCTAAACCTAAAATCTAAACCTAACCCCAAATCTAAACCTAACCCCAAATCTAAACCTAAAATCTAAACCTAACCCCAAATCTAAACTTAACCCCAAATCTAAACCTAAAATCTAAACCTAACCCCAAATCTAAACCTAAAATCTAAACCTAACCCCAAATCTAAACCTAAAATCTAAACCTAACCCCAAATCCAAACCTAAAATCTAAACCTAACCCCAAATCTAAACCTAACCCCAAATCTAAACCCCAAATCTAAACCTAACCCCAAATCTAAACCTAAAATCTAAACCTAACCCCAAATCTAAACCTAACCCCAAATCTAAACCTAAAATCTAAACCTAACCCCAAATCTAAACCTAACCCCAAATCTAAACCTAAAATCTAAACCTAACCCCAAATCTAAACCTGAAATCTAAACCTAACCCCAAATCTAAACCTAAAATCTAAACCTAACCCCAAATCTAAACCTAAAATCTAAACCTAACCCCAAATCTAAACCTAATCCCAAATCTAAACCTAAAATCTAAACCTAACCCCAAATCTAAACCTAAAATCTAAACCTAACCCCAAATCTAAACCTAAAATCTAAACCTAAAATCTAAACCTAACCCCAAATCTAAACCTAATCCCAAATCTAAACCTAAAATCTAAACCTAACCCCAAATCTAAACCTAACCCCAAATCTAAACCTAAAATCTAAACCTAACCCCAAATCTAAACCAAAAAATCTAAACCTAACCCCAAATATACACCTAAAATCTAAACCTAACCCCAAATCTAAACCTAAAATCTAAACCTAACCCCAAATCTAAACCTAAAATCTAAACCTAACCCCAAATCTAAACCTAAAATCTAAACCTAACCCCAAATCTAAACCTAACCCCAAATCTAAACCTAAAATCTAAACCTAACCCCAAATCTAAACCTAAAATCTAAACCTAACCCCAAATCTAAACCTAACCCCAAATCTAAACCTAAAATCTAAACCTAACCCCAAATCTAAACCTAACCCCAAATCTAAACCTAGAATCTAAACCTAACCCCAAATCTAAACCTAACCCCAAATCTAAACCTAAAATCTAAACCTAACCCCAAATCTAAATCTAACCCCAAATCTAAACCTAAAATCTAAACCTAACCCCAAATTTAAACCTAAAATCTAAACCTAACCCCAAATCTAAATCTAAAATCTAAACGTAACCCGAAATCGAAACCTAACCTTAAATCTAAACCTAAAATCTAAACCTAACCCCAAATCTAAACCTAAAATCTAAACCTATCCCCAAATCTAAACCTAAAATCTAAACCTAAAATCTAAACCTAACCCCAAATCTAAACCTAAAATCTAAACCTAACCCCAAATCTAAACCTAACCCCAAATCTAAACCTAAAATCTAAACCTAACCCCAAATCTAAACCTAAAATCTAAACCTAACCCCAAATCTAAACCTAACCCCAAATCTAAACCTAAAATCTAAACCTAACCCCAAATCTAAACCTAACACCAAATCTAAACCTAACATCTAAACCTAACCCCAAATCTAAACCTAAAATCTAAACCTAACCCCAAGTCTAAACCTAACCCCAAATCTAAACCTAACCCCAAATCTAAACCTAAAATCTAAACCTAACCCCAAATCTAAACTTAACCCCAAATCTAAACCTAAAATCTAAACCTAACCCCAAATCTAAACCTGAAATCTAAACCTAACCCCAAATCTAAACCTAAAATCTAAACCTAACCCCAAATCTAAACCTAAAATCTAAACCTAACCCCAAATCTAAACCTAAAATCTAAACCTAACCCCAAATCTAAACCTAAAATCTAAACCTAACCCCAAATCTAAACCTAAAATCTAAACGTAACCCGAAATCGAAACCTAACCTTAAATATAAACCTAAAATCTAAACCTAACCCCAAATCTAAACCTAAAATCTAAACCTAACCCCAAATCTAAACCTAAAATCTAAACGTAACCCGAAATCGAAACCTAAACTTAAATATAAACCTAAAATCTAAACCTAACCCCAAATCTAAACCTAAAATCTAAACCTAACCCCAAATCTAAACCTAAAATCTAAACCTAACCCCAAATCTAAACCTAACCCCAAATCTAAACCTAAAATCTAAACCTAACCCCAAATCTAAACCTAAAATCTAAACCTAACCCCAAATCTAAACCTAACCCCAAATCTAAACCTAAAATCTAAACCTAACCCCAAATCTAAACCTGAAATCTAAACCTAACCCCAAATCTAAACCTGAAATCTAAACCTAACCCCAAATCTAAACCTAAAATCTAAACCTAACCCCAAATCTAAACCTAAAATCTAAACCTAACCCCAAATCTAAACCTAAAATCTAAACGTAACCCGAAATCGAAACCTAACCTTAAATATAAACCTAAAATCTAAACCTAACCCCAAATCTAAACCTAAAATCTAAACCTAACCCCAAATCTAAACCTAAAATCTAAACCTAACCCCAAATCTAAACCTAACCCCAAATCTAAACCTAAAATCTAAACCTAACCCCAAATCTAAACCTAAAATCTAAACCTAACCCCAAATCTAAACCTAAAATCTAAACCTAACCCCAAATCTAAACCTAACCCCAAATCTAAACCTAAAATCTAAACCTAACCCCAAATCTAAACCTGAAATCTAAACCTAACCCCAAATCTAAACCTAAAATCTAAACCTAACCCCAAATCTAAACCTAAAATCTAAACCTAACCCCAAATCTAAACCTAATCCCAAATCTAAACCTAAAATCTAAACCTAACCCCAAATCTAAACCTAAAATCTAAACCTAACCCCAAATCTAAACCTAATCCCAAATCTAAACCTAAAATCTAAACCTAACCCCAAATCTAAACCTAAAATCTAAACCTAACCCCAAATCTAAACCTAAAATCTAAACCTAAAATCTAAACCTAACCCCAAATCTAAACCTAATCCCAAATCTAAACCTAAAATCTAAACCTAACCCCAAATCTAAACCTAAAATCTAAACCTAACCCCAAATCTAAACCAAAAAATCTAAACCTAACCCCAAATATAAACCTAAAATCTAAACCTAACCCCAAATCTAAACCTAAAATCTAAACCTAAAATCTAAACCTAACCCCAAATCTAAACCTAAAATCTAAACTTAACCCCAAATCTAAACCTAAAATCTAAACCAAACCCCAAATCTAAACCTAAAATCTAAACCTAACCCCAAATCTAAACCCCAAATCTAAACCTAACCCCAAATCTAAACCTAAAATCTAAACCTAACCCCAAATCTAAACCTAACCCCAAATCTAAACCTAAAATCTAAACCTAACCCCAAATCTAAACCTAAAATCTAAACCTAACCCCAAATCTAAACCTAACCCCAAATCTAAACCTAAAATCTAAACCTAACCCCAAATCTAAACCTAACCCCAAATCTAAACCTAAAATCTAAACCTAACCCCAAATCTAAACCTGAAATCTAAACCTAACCTCAAATCTAAACCTAAAATCTAAACCTAACCCCAAATCTAAACCTAAAATCTAAACGTAACCTGAAATCGAAACCTAACCTTAAATCTAAACCTAAAATCTAAACCTAACCCCAAATCTAAACCTAAAATCTAAACCTAAAATCTAAACCTAAACCCAAATCTAAACCTAAAATCTAAACCTAACCCCAAATCTAAACCTAACCCCAAATCTAAACCTAACCCCAAATCTAAACCTAAAATCTAAACCTAACCCCAAATCTAAACCTAAAATCTAAACCTAACCCCAAATCTAAACCTAACCCCAAATCTAAACCTAAAATCTAAACCTAACCCCAAATCTAAACTTAACCCCAAATCTAAACCTAAAATCTAAACCTAACCCCAAATCTAAACCTAAAATCTAAACCTAACCCCAAATCTAAACCTAAAATCTAAACCTAACCCCAAATCCAAACCTAAAATCTAAACCTAACCCCAAATCTAAACCTAACCCCAAATCTAAACCCCAAATCTAAACCTAACCCCAAATCTAAACCTAAAATCTAAACCTAACCCCAAATCTAAACCTAACCCCAAATCTAAACCTAAAATCTAAACCTAACCCCAAATCTAAACCTAACCCCAAATCTAAACCTAAAATCTAAACCTAACCCCAAATCTAAACCTGAAATCTAAACCTAACCCCAAATCTAAACCTAAAATCTAAACCTAACCCCAAATCTAAACCTAAAATCTAAACCTAACCCCAAATCTAAACCTAATCCCAAATCTAAACCTAAAATCTAAACCTAACCCCAAATCTAAACCTAAAATCTAAACCTAACCCCAAATCTAAACCTAAAATCTAAACCTAAAATCTAAACCTAACCCCAAATCTAAACCTAATCCCAAATCTAAACCTAAAATCTAAACCTAACCCCAAATCTAAACCTAACCCCAAATCTAAACCTAAAATCTAAACCTAACCCCAAATCTAAACCAAAAAATCTAAACCTAACCCCAAATATACACCTAAAATCTAAACCTAACCCCAAATCTAAACCTAAAATCTAAACCTAACCCCAAATCTAAACCTAAAATCTAAACCTAACCCCAAATCTAAACCTAAAATCTAAACCTAACCCCAAATCTAAACCTAACCCCAAATCTAAACCTAAAATCTAAACCTAACCCCAAATCTAAACCTAAAATCTAAACCTAACCCCAAATCTAAACCTAACCCCAAATCTAAACCTAAAATCTAAACCTAACCCCAAATCTAAACCTAACCCCAAATCTAAACCTAGAATCTAAACCTAACCCCAAATCTAAACCTAACCCCAAATCTAAACCTAAAATCTAAACCTAACCCCAAATCTAAATCTAACCCCAAATCTAAACCTAAAATCTAAACCTAACCCCAAATTTAAACCTAAAATCTAAACCTAACCCCAAATCTAAATCTAAAATCTAAACGTAACCCGAAATCGAAACCTAACCTTAAATCTAAACCTAAAATCTAAACCTAACCCCAAATCTAAACCTAAAATCTAAACCTATCCCCAAATCTAAACCTAAAATCTAAACCTAAAATCTAAACCTAACCCCAAATCTAAACCTAAAATCTAAACCTAACCCCAAATCTAAACCTAACCCCAAATCTAAACCTAAAATCTAAACCTAACCCCAAATCTAAACCTAAAATCTAAACCTAACCCCAAATCTAAACCTAACCCCAAATCTAAACCTAAAATCTAAACCTAACCCCAAATCTAAACCTAACACCAAATCTAAACCTAACATCTAAACCTAACCCCAAATCTAAACCTAAAATCTAAACCTAACCCCAAGTCTAAACCTAACCCCAAATCTAAACCTAACCCCAAATCTAAACCTAAAATCTAAACCTAACCCCAAATCTAAACTTAACCCCAAATCTAAACCTAAAATCTAAACCTAACCCCAAATCTAAACCTGAAATCTAAACCTAACCCCAAATCTAAACCTAAAATCTAAACCTAACCCCAAATCTAAACCTAAAATCTAAACCTAACCCCAAATCTAAACCTAAAATCTAAACCTAACCCCAAATCTAAACCTAAAATCTAAACCTAACCCCAAATCTAAACCTAAAATCTAAACGTAACCCGAAATCGAAACCTAACCTTAAATATAAACCTAAAATCTAAACCTAACCCCAAATCTAAACCTAAAATCTAAACCTAACCCCAAATCTAAACCTAAAATCTAAACGTAACCCGAAATCGAAACCTAAACTTAAATATAAACCTAAAATCTAAACCTAACCCCAAATCTAAACCTAAAATCTAAACCTAACCCCAAATCTAAACCTAAAATCTAAACCTAACCCCAAATCTAAACCTAACCCCAAATCTAAACCTAAAATCTAAACCTAACCCCAAATCTAAACCTAAAATCTAAACCTAACCCCAAATCTAAACCTAACCCCAAATCTAAACCTAAAATCTAAACCTAACCCCAAATCTAAACCTGAAATCTAAACCTAACCCCAAATCTAAACCTGAAATCTAAACCTAACCCCAAATCTAAACCTAAAATCTAAACCTAACCCCAAATCTAAACCTAAAATCTAAACCTAACCCCAAATCTAAACCTAAAATCTAAACGTAACCCGAAATCGAAACCTAACCTTAAATATAAACCTAAAATCTAAACCTAACCCCAAATCTAAACCTAAAATCTAAACCTAACCCCAAATCTAAACCTAAAATCTAAACCTAACCCCAAATCTAAACCTAACCCCAAATCTAAACCTAAAATCTAAACCTAACCCCAAATCTAAACCTAAAATCTAAACCTAACCCCAAATCTAAACCTAAAATCTAAACCTAACCCCAAATCTAAACCTAACCCCAAATCTAAACCTAAAATCTAAACCTAACCCCAAATCTAAACCTGAAATCTAAACCTAACCCCAAATCTAAACCTAAAATCTAAACCTAACCCCAAATCTAAACCTAAAATCTAAACCTAACCCCAAATCTAAACCTAATCCCAAATCTAAACCTAAAATCTAAACCTAACCCCAAATCTAAACCTAAAATCTAAACCTAACCCCAAATCTAAACCTAAAATCTAAACCTAAAATCTAAACCTAACCCCAAATCTAAACCTAATCCCAAATCTAAACCTAAAATCTAAACCTAACCCCAAATCTAAACCTAAAATCTAAACCTAACCCCAAAATCTAAACCTAAAATCTAAACCTAACCCCAAATCTAAACCTAAAATCTAAACCTAACCCCAAATCTAAACCTAAAATCTAAACGTAACCCGAAATCGAAACCTAACCTTAAATATAAACCTAAAATCTAAACCTAACCCCAAATCTAAACCTAAATCTAAACCTAACCCCAAATCTAAACCTAAAATCTAAACGTAACCCGAAATCGAAACCTAACCTTAAATATAAACCTAAAATCTAAACCTAACCCCAAATCTAAACCTAAAATCTAAACCTAACCCCAAATCTAAACCTAAAATCTAAACCTAACCCCAAATCTAAACCTAACCCCAAATCTAAACCTAAAATCTAAACCTAACCCCAAATCTAAACCTAAAATCTAAACCTAACCCCAAATCTAAACCTAAAATCTAAACCTAACCCCAAATCTAAACCTAACCCCAAATCTAAACCTAAAATCTAAACCTAACCCCCAAATCTAAACCTGAAATCTAAACCTAACCCCAAATCTAAACCTAAAATCTAAACCTAACCCCAATCTAAACCTAAAATCTAAACCTAACCCCAAATCTAAACCTAATCCCAAATCTAAACCTAAAATCTAAACCTAACCCCAAATCTAAACCTAAAATCTAAACCTAACCCCCAAATCTAAACCTAAAATCTAAACCTAAAATCTAAACCTAACCCCAAAATCTAAACCTAATCCCAAATCTAAACCTAAAATCTAAACCTAACCCCAAATCTAAACCTAAAATCTAAACCTAACCCCAAATCTAAACCTAAAATCTAAACCTAACCCCAAATCTAAACCTAAAATCTAAACCTAATCCCAAATCTAAACCTAAAATCTAAACCTAACCCCAAATCTAAACCTAAAATCTAAACCTAACCCCAATCTAAACCTAACCCCAAATCTAAACCTAACCCCAAATCTAAACCTAAATCTAAACCTAACCCCAAATCTAAACCTAAAATCTAAACCTAACCCCAAATCTAAACCTAACCCCAAATCTAAACCTAAAAATCTAAACCTAACCCCAAATCTAAACTTAACCCCAAATCTAAACCTAAAATCTAAACCTAACCCCAAATCTAAACCTGAAATCTAAACCTAACCCCAAATCTAAACCTAAAATCTAAACCTAACCCCAAATCTAAACCTAAAATCTAAACGTAACCCGAAATCGAAACCTAACCTTAAATATAAACCTAAAATCTAAACCTAACCCCAAATCTAAACCTAAAATCTAAACCTAACCCCAAATCTAAGCCTTAAATCTAAACCTAACCCCAAATCTAAACCTAACCCCAAAATCTAAACCTAAATCTAAACCTAACCCCAAATCTAAACCTAAAATCTAAACCTAACCCCAAATCTAAACCTAAAATCTAAACCTAAAATCTAAACCTAAACCCAAATCTAAACCTAAAATCTAAACCTAACCCCAAATCTAAACCTAACCCCAAATCTAAACCTAACCCCAAATCTAAACCTAAAATCTAAACCTAACCCCAAATCTAAACCTAAAATCTAACCTAACCCCCAAATCTAAACCTAACCCCAAATCTAAACCTAAAATCTAAACCTAACCCCAAATCTAAAACTTAACCCCAAATCTAAACCTAAAATCTAAACCTAACCCCAAATCTAAACCTGAAATCTAAACCTAACCCCAAATCTAAACCTAAAATCTAAACCTAACCCCAAATCTAAACCTAAAATCTAAACGTAACCCGAAATCGAAACCTAACCTTAAATATAAACCTAAAATCTAAACCTAACCCCAAATCTAAACCTAAAATCTAAACCTAACCCCAAATCTAAACCTAAAATCTAAACCTAACCCCAAATCTAAACCTAACCCCAAATCTAAACCTAAAATCTAAACCTAACCCCAAATCCAAACCTAAAATCTAAACCTAAACCCCAAATCTAAACCTAACCCCAAATCTAAACCCCAAATCTAAACCTAACCCCAAATCTAAACCTAAAATCTAAACCTAACCCCAAATCTAAACCTAACCCCAAATCTAACCTAAAATCTAAACCTAACCCCAAATCTAAACCTAAACCCAAATCTAAACCTAAAATCTAAACCTAACCCCAAATCTAAACCTGAAATCTAAACCTAACCCCAAATCTAAACCTAAAATCTAAACCTAACCCCAAATCTAAACCTAAAATCTAACCTAACCCCAAATCTAAACCTAATCCCAAATCTAAACCTAAAATCTAAACCTAACCCCAAATCTAAACCTAAAATCTAAACCTAACCCCAAATCTAAACCTAAAATCTAAACCTAAAATCTAAACCTAACCCCCAAATCTAAACCTAATCCCAAATCTAAACCTAAAATCTAAACCTAACCCCAAATCTAAACCTAACCCCAAATCTAAACCTAAAATCTAAACCTAACCCCAAATCTAAACCAAAAAATCTAAACCTAACCCCAAATATACACCTAAAATCTAAACCTAACCCCAAATCTAAACCTAAAATCTAAACCTAACCCCAAATGTAAACCTAAAATCTAAACCTAACCCCAAATCTAAACCTAAAATCTAAACCTAACCCCAAATCTAAACCTAAAATCTAAACCTAACCCCAAATCTAAACCTAAAATCTAAACCTAACCCCAAATCTAAACCTAACCCCAAATCTAAACCTAAAATCTAAACCTAACCCCAAATCTAAACCTAAAATCTAAACCTAACCCCAAATCTAAACCTAACCCCAAATCTAAACCTAAAATCTAAACCTAACCCCAAATCTAAACCTAACCCCAAATCTAAACCTAGAATCTAAACCTAACCCCAAATCTAAACCTAACCCCAAATCTAAACCTAAAATCTAAACCTAACCCCAAATCTAAATCTAACCCCAAATCTAAACCTAAAATCTAAACCTAACCCCAAATTTAAACCTAAAATCTAAACCTAACCCCAAATCTAAATCTAAAATCTAAACGTAACCCGAAATCGAAACCTAACCTTAAATCTAAACCTAAAATCTAAACCTAACCCCAAATCTAAACCTAAAATCTAAACCTATCCCCAAATCTAAACCTAAAATCTAAACCTAAAATCTAAACCTAACCCCAAATCTAAACCTAAAATCTAAACCTAACCCCAAATCTAAACCTAACCCCAAATCTAAACCTAAAATCTAAACCTAACCCCAAATCTAAACCGAAAATCTAAACCTAACCCCAAATCTAAACCTAACCCCAAATCTAAACCTAAAATCTAAACCTAACCCCAAATCTAAACCTAACACCAAATCTAAACCTAACATCTAAACCTAACCCCAAATCTAAACCTAAAATCTAAACCTAACCCCAAGTCTAAACCTAACCCCAAATCTAAACCTAACCCCAAATCTAAACCTAAAATCTAAACCTAACCCCAAATCTAAACTTAACCCCAAATCTAAACCTAAAATCTAAACCTAACCCCAAATCTAAACCTGAAATCTAAACCTAACCCCAAATCTAAACCTAAAATCTAAACCTAACCCCAAATCTAAACCTAAAATCTAAACGTAACCCGAAATCGAAACCTAACCTTAAATATAAACCTAAAATCTAAACCTAACCCCAAATCTAAACCTAAAATCTAAACCTAACCCCAAATCTAAACCTAAAATCTAAACCTAACCCCAAATCTAAACCTAACCCCAAATCTAAACCTAAAATCTAAACCTAACCCCAAATCTAAACCTAAAATCTAAACCTAACCCCAAATCTAAACCTAAAATCTAAACCTAACCCCAAATCTAAACCTAACCCCAAATCTAAACCTAAAATCTAAACCTAACCCCAAATCTAAACCTGAAATCTAAACCTAACCCCAAATCTAAACCTAAAATCTAAACCTAACCCCAAATCTAAACCTAAAATCTAAACCTAACCCCAAATCTAAACCTAATCCCAAATCTAAACCTAAAATCTAAACCTAACCCCAAATCTAAACCTAATATCTAAACCTAACCCCAAATCTAAACCTAAAATCTAAACCTAAAATCTAAACCTAACCCCAAATCTAAACCTAATCCCAAATCTAAACCTAAAATCTAAACCTAACCCCAAATCTAAACCTAAAATCTAAACCTAACCCCAAATCTAAACCTAAAATCTAAACCTAACCCCAAATCTAAACCTAAAATCTAAACCTAATCCCAAATCTAAACCTAAAATCTAAACCTAACCCCAAATCTAAACCTAACCCCAAATCTAAACCTAAAATCTAAACCTAACCCCACATCTAAACCTAAAATCTAAACCTAACCCCAAATCTAAACCTAACCCCAAATCTAAACCTAAAATCTAAACCTAACCCCAAATCTAAACCTAACCCCAAATCTAAACCTAGAATCTAAACCTAACCCCAAATCTAAACCTAACCCCAAATCTAAACCTAAAATCTAAACCTAACCCCAAATCTAAACCTAACCCCAAATCTAAACCTAAAATCTAAACCTAACCCCAAATTTAAATCTAAAATCTAAACCTAACCCCAAATCTAAATCTAAAATCTAAACGTAACCCGAAATCGAAACCTAACCTTAAATCTAAACCTAAAATCTAAACCTAACCCCAAATCTAAACCTAAAATCTAAACCTAACCCCAAATCTAAATCTAAAATCTAAACCTAAAATCTAAACCTTACCCCAAATCTAAACCTAAAATCTAAAATTAACCCCAAATCTAAACCTAAACCCAAATCTAAACCTAAAATCTAAACCAAACCCCAAATCTAAACCTAAAATCTAAACCTAACCCCAAATCTATACCTAACCCCAAATCTAAACCTAAAATCTAAACCTAACCCCAAATCTAAACCTAACCCCAAATCTAAACCTAAAATCTAAACCTAACCCCAAATCTAAACCTAAAATCTAAACCTAACCCCAAGTCTAAACCTAACCCCAAATCTAAACCTAACCCCAAATCTAAACCTAAAATCTAAACCTAACCCCAAATCTAAACCTATCCCCAAATCTAAACCTAACCCCAAATCTAAACCTAAAATCTAAACCTAACCCCAAATCTAAACTTAACCCCAAATCTAAACCTAAAATCTAAACCTAACCCCAAATCTAAACCTGAAATCTAAACCTAACCCCAAATCTAAACCTAAAATCTAAACCTAACCCCAAATCTAAACCTAAAATCTAAACGTAACCCGAAATCGAAACCTAACCTTAAATATAAACCTAAAATCTAAACCTAACCCCAAATCTAAACCTAAAATCTAAACCTAACCCCAAATCTAAACCTAAAATCTAAACCTAACCCCAAATCTAAACCTAACCCCAAATCTAAACCTAAAATCTAAACCTAACCCCAAATCCAAACCTAAAATCTAAACCTAACCCCAAATCTAAACCTAACCCCAAATCTAAACCTAAAATCTAAACCTAACCCCAAATCTAAACCTAAAATCTAAACCTAACCCCAAATCTAAACCTAAAATCTAAACCTAACCCCAAATCTAAACCTAACCCCAAATCTAAACCTAAAATCTAAACCTAACCCCAAATCTAAACCTGAAATCTAAACCTAACCCCAAATCTAAACCTAAAATCTAAACCTAACCCCAAATCTAAACCTAAAATCTAAACGTAACCCGAAATCGAAACCTAACCTTAAATCTAAACCTAAAATCTAAACCTAACCCCAAATCTAAATCTAAAATCTAAACCTAAAATCTAAACCTAAACCCAAATCTAAACCTAAAATCTAAACCTAAAATCTAAACCTAACCCCAAATCTAAACCTAAAATCTAAACCTAACCCCAAATATAAACCTAAAATCTAAACCTAACCCCAAATCTAAACCTAACCCCAAATCTAAACCTAAAATCTAAACCTAAACCCAAATCTAAACCTAACCCCAAATCTAAACCTAAAATCTAAACCTAACCCCAAATCTAAACCTAACCCCAAATCTAAACCTAAAATCTAAACCTAACCCCAAATCTAAACCTAACCCCAAATCTAAACCTAAAATCTAAACCTAACCCCAAATTTAAACCTAAAATCTAAACCTAACCCCAAATCTATATCTAAAATCTAAATGTAACCCGAAATCGAAACCTAACCTTAAATCTAAACCTAAAATCTAAACCTAACCCCAAATCTAAACCTAAAATCTAAACCTAACCCCAAATCTAAACCTAACCCCAAATCTAAACCTAAAATCTAAACCTAACCCCAAATCTAAACCTAACCCAAATCTAAACCTAAAATCTAAACCTAACCCCAAATCTAAACCTAAAATCTAAACCTAACCCCAAATCTAAACCTAACCCCAAATCTAAACCTAAAATCTAAACCTAACCCCAAATCTAAACCTAACCCCAAATCTAAACCTAAAATCTAAACCTAACCCCAAATCTAAACCTAACCCCAAATCTAAACCTAAAATCTAAACCTAACCCCAAATTTAAACCTAAAATCTAAACCTAACCCCAAATCTATATCTAAAATCTAAATGTAACCCGAAATCGAAACCTAACCTTAAATCTAAACCTAAAATCTAAACCTAACCCCAAATCTAAACCTAAAATCTAAACCTAACCCCAAATCTAAACCTAACCCCAAATCTAAACCTAAAATCTAAACCTAACCCCAAATCTAAACCAAACCCCAAATCTAAACCTAAAATCTAAACCTAACCCCAAATCTAAACCTAAAATCTAAACCTAACCCCAAATCTAAACCTAAAATCTAAACCTAACCCCAAATCTAAACCTAACCCCAAATCTAAACCTAAAATCTAAACCTAACCCCAAATCTAAACCTAAAATCTAAACCTAACCCCAAATCTAAACCTAACCCCAAATCTAAACCTAAAATCTAAACCTAACCCCAAATCTAAACCTAACCCCAAATCTAAACCTAGAATCTAAACCTAACCCCAAATCTAAACCTAACCCCAAATCTAAACCTAAAATCTAAACCTAACCCCAAATCTAAATCTAACCCCAAATCTAAACCTAAAATCTAAACCTAACCCCAAATTTAAACCTAAAATCTAAACCTAACCCCAAATCTAAATCTAAAATCTAAAGGTAACCCGAAATCGAAACCTAACCTTAAATCTAAACCTAAAATCTAAACCTAACCCCAAATCTAAACCTAAAATCTAAACCTATCCCCAAATGTAAACCTAAAATCTAAACCTAAAATCTAAACCTAACCCCAAATCTAAACCTAAAATCTAAACCTAACCCCAAATCTAAACCTAACCCCAAATCTAAACCTAAAATCTAAACCTAACCCCAAATCTAAACCTAAAATCTAAACGTAACCCGAAATCTAAACCTAACCCCAAATCTAAACCTAAAATCTAAACCTAACCCCAAATCTCAACCTAACACCAAATCTAAACCTAACATCTAAACCTAACCCCAAATCTAAACCTAAAATCTAAACCTAACCCCAAGTCTAAACCTAACCCCAAATCTAAACCTAACCCCAAATCTAAACCTAAAATCTAAACCTAACCCCAAATCTAAACTTAACCCCAAATCTAAACCTAAAATCTAAACCTAACCCCAAATCTAAACCTGAAATCTAAACCTAACCCCAAATCTAAACCTAAAATCTAAACCTAACCCCAAATCTAAACCTAAAATCTAAACGTAACCCGAAATCGAAACCTAACCTTAAATATAAACCTAAAATCTAAACCTAACCCCAAATCTAAACCTAAAATCTAAACCTAACCCCAAATCTAAACCTAAAATCTAAACCTAACCCCAAATCTAAACCTAAACCCAAATCTAAACCTAAAATCTAAACCTAACCCCAAATCTAAACCTAACCCCAAATCTAAACCTAAAATCTAAACCTAACCCCAAATCTAAACCTAAAATCTAAACCTAACCCCAAATCTAAACCTAACCCCAAATCTAAACCTAAAATCTAAACCTAACCCCAAATCTAAACCTGAAATCTAAACCTAACCCCAAATCTAAACCTAAAATCTAAACCTAACCCCAAATCTAAACCTAAAATCTAAACCTAACCCCAAATCTAAACCTAATCCCAAATCTAAACCTAAAATCTAAACCTAACCCCAAATCTAAACCTAAAATCTAAACCTAACCCCAAATCTAAACCTAAAATCTAAACCTAAAATCTAAACCTAACCCCAAATCTAAACCTAATCCCAAATCTAAACCTAAAATCTAAACCTAACCCCAAATCTAAACCTAAAATCTAAACCTAACCCCAAATCTAAACCTAAAATCTAAACCTAACCCCAAATCTAAACCTAAAATCTAAACCTAACCCCAAATCTAAACCTAAAATCTAAACCTAACCCCAAATCTAAACCTAACCCCAAATCTAAACCTAAAATCTAAACCTAACCCCAAATCTAAACCTAAAATCTAAACCTAACCCCAAATCTAAACCTAACACCAAATCTAAACCTAAAATCTAAACCTAACCCCAAATCTAAACCTAACCCCAAATCTAAACCTAGAATCTAAACCTAACCCCAAATCTAAACCTAACCCCAAATCTAAACCTAAAATCTAAACCTAACCCCAAATCTAAACCTAACCCCAAATCTAAACCTAAAATCTAAACCTAACCCCAAATTTAAATCTAAAATCTAAACCTAACCCCAAATCTAAATCTAAAATCTAAACGTAACCCCAAATCTAAACCTAACCCCAAATCTAAACCTAAAATCTAAACCTAACCCCAAATCTAAACCTAACCCCAAATCTAAACCTAAAATCTAAACCTAACCCCAAATCTAAACCTAAAATCTAAACCTAACCCCAAATCTAAACCTAACCCCAAATCTAAACCTAAAATCTAAACCTAACCTCAAATCTAAACCTAAAATCTAAACCTAACCTTAAATCTAAACCTAAAATCTAAACCTAACCCCAAATCTAAACCTAACCCCAAATCTAAACCTAAAATCTAAACCTAACCCCAAATCTAAACCTAAAATCTAAACCTAACCCCAAATCTAAACCTAACCCCAAATATAAACCTAAAATCTAAACCTAACCCCAAATCTAAACCTAAAATCTAAACCTAACCTAAAATCTAAACCTAACCCCAAATCTAAACCTAAAATCTAAACCTAACCCCAAATCTAAACCTAAAATCTAAACCTAACCCCAAATCTAAACCTAACCCCAAATCTAAACCTAAAATCTAAACCTAACCCCAAATCTAAACATAACCCCAAATCTAAACCTAAAATCTAAACCTAACCCCAAATCTAAATCTAAAATCTAAACCTAAAATCTAAACCTAACCCCAAATCTAAACCTAAAATCTAAACTTAACCCCAAATCTAAACCTAACCCCAAATCTAAACCTAAAATCTAAACCAAACCCCAAATCTAAACCTAAAATCTAAACCTAACCCCAAATCTATACCTAACCCCAAATCTAAACCTAAAATCTAAACCTAACCCCAAATCTAAACCTAACCCCAAATCTAAACCTAAAATCTAAACCTAACCCCAAATCTAAACCTAAAATCTAAACCTAACCCCAAGTCTAAACCTAACCCCAAATCTAAACCTAACCCCAAATCTAAACCTAAAATCTAAACCTAACCCCAAATCTAAACCTATCCCCAAATCTAAACCTAACCCCAAATCTAAACCTAAAATCTAAACCTAACCCCAAATCTAAACCTAACCCCAAATCTAAACCTAAAATCTAAACCTAACCCCAAATCTAAACCTGAAATCTAAACCTAACCCCAAATCTAAACCTAAAATCTAAACCTAACCCCAAATCTAAACCTAAAATCTAAACGTAACCCGAAATCGAAACCTAACCTTAAATATAAACCTAAAATCTAAACCTAACCCCAAATCTAAACCTAAAATCTAAACCTAACCCCAAATCTAAACCTAAAATCTAAACCTAACCCCAAATCTAAACCTAACCCCAAATCTAAACCTAAAATCTAAACCTAACCCCAAATCCAAACCTAAAATCTAAACCTAACCCCAAATCTAAACCTAACCCCAAATCTAAACCTAAAATCTAAACCTAACCCCAAATCTAAACCTAAAATCTAAACCTAACCCCAAATCTAAACCTAAAATCTAAACCTAACCCCAAATCTAAACCTAACCCCAAATCTAAACCTAAAATCTAAACCTAACCCCAAATCTAAACCTAAAATCTAAACGTAACCCGAAATCGAAACCTAACCTTAAATCTAAACCTAAAATCTAAACCTAACCCCAAATCTAAATCTAAAATCTAAACCTAAAAACTAAACCTAAACCCAAATCTAAACCTAAAATCTAAACCTAACCCCAAATCTAAACCTAACCCCAAATCTAAACCTAAAATCTAAACCTAACCCCAAATCTAAACCTAAAATCTAAACCTAACCCCAAATCTAAACCTAAAATCTAAACGTAACCCGAAATCGAAACCTAACCTTAAATCTAAACCTAAAATCTAAACCTAACCCCAAATCTAAATCTAAAATCTAAACCTAAAAACTAAACCTAAACCCAAATCTAAACCTAAAATCTAAACCTAACCCCAAATCTAAACCTAACCCCAAATCTAAACCTAAAATCTAAACCTAACCCCAAATCTAAACCTAACCCCAAATCTAAACCTAAAATCTAAACCTAACCCCAAATCTAAACCTAACCCCAAATCTAAACCTAAAATCTAAACCTAACCCCAAATCTAAACCTAACCCCAAATCTAAACCTAAAATCTAAACCTAACCCCAAATCTAAACCTAACCCCAAATCTAAACCTAAAATCTAAACCTAACCCCAAATTTAAACCTAAAATCTAAACCTAACCCCAAATCTATATCTAAAATCTAAATGTAACCCGAAATCGAAACCTAACCTTAAATCTAAACCTAAAATCTAAACCTAACCCCAAATCTAAACCTAAAATCTAAACCTAACCCCAAATCTAAACCTAACCCCAAATCTAAACCTAAAATCTAAACCTAACCCCAAATCTAAACCTAACCCCAAATCTAAACCTAAAATCTAAACCTAACCCCAAATCTAAACCTAAAATCTAAACCTAACCCCAAATCTAAACCTAACCCCAAATCTAAACCTAAAATCTAAACCTAACCCCAAATCTAAACCTAACCCCAAATCTAAACCTAAAATCTAAACCTAACCCCAAATCTAAACCTAACCCCAAATCTAAACCTAAAATCTAAACCTAACCCCAAATTTAAACCTAAAATCTAAACCTAACCCCAAATCTATATCTAAAATCTAAATGTAACCCGAAATCGAAACCTAACCTTAAATCTAAACCTAAAATCTAAACCTAACCCCAAATCTAAACCTAAAATCTAAACCTAACCCCAAATCTAAACCTAACCCCAAATCTAAACCTAAAATCTAAACCTAACCCCAAATCTAAACCAAACCCCAAATCTAAACCTAAAATCTAAACCTAACCCCAAATCTAAACCTGAAATCTAAACCTAACCCCAAATCTAAACCTAAAATCTAAACCTAACCCCAAATCTAAACCTAAAATCTAAACGTAACCCGAAATCGAAACCTAACCTTAAATATAAACCTAAAATCTAAACCTAACCCCAAATCTAAACCTAAAATCTAAACCTAACCCCAAATCTAAACCTAAAATCTAAACCTAACCCCAAATCTAAACCTAAACCCAAATCTAAACCTAAAATCTAAACCTAACCCCAAATCTAAACCTAACCCCAAATCTAAACCTAAAATCTAAACCTAACCCCAAATCTAAACCTAAAATCTAAACCTAACCCCAAATCTAAACCTAACCCCAAATCTAAACCTAAAATCTAAACCTAACCCCAAATCTAAACCTGAAATCTAAACCTAACCCCAAATCTAAACCTAAAATCTAAACCTAACCCCAAATCTAAACCTAAAATCTAAACCTAACCCCAAATCTAAACCTAATCCCAAATCTAAACCTAAAATCTAAACCTAACCCCAAATCTAAACCTAAAATCTAAACCTAACCCCAAATCTAAACCTAAAATCTAAACCTAAAATCTAAACCTAACCCCAAATCTAAACCTAATCCCAAATCTAAACCTAAAATCTAAACCTAACCCCAAATCTAAACCTAAAATCTAAACCTAATCCCAAATCTAAACCTAAAATCTAAACCTAACCCCAAATCTAAACCTAACCCCAAATCTAAACCTAAAATCTAAACCTAACCCCAAATCTAAACCTAAAATCTAAACCTAACCCCAAATCTAAACCTAACACCAAATCTAAACCTAAAATCTAAACCTAACCCCAAATCTAAACCTAACCCCAAATCTAAACCTAGAATCTAAACCTAACCCCAAATCTAAACCTAACCCCAAATCTAAACCTAAAATCTAAACCTAACCCCAAATCTAAACCTAACCCCAAATCTAAACCTAAAATCTAAACCTAACCCCAAATTTAAATCTAAAATCTAAACCTAACCCCAAATCTAAATCTAAAATCTAAACGTAACCCCAAATCTAAACCTAACCCCAAATCTAAACCTAAAATCTAAACCTAACCCCAAATCTAAACCTAAAATCTAAACCTAACCCCAAATCTAAACCTAACCCCAAATCTAAACCTAAAATCTAAACCTAACCCCAAATCTAAACCTAAAATCTAAACCTAACCCCAAATCTAAACCTAACCCCAAATCTAAACCTAAAATCTAAACCTAACCTCAAATCTAAACCTAAAATCTAAACCTAACCTTAAATCTAAACCTAAAATCTAAACCTAACCCCAAATCTAAACCTAACCCCAAATCTAAACCTAAAATCTAAACCTAACCCCAAATCTAAACCTAAAATCTAAACCTAACCCCAAATCTAAACCTAACCCCAAATATAAACCTAAAATCTAAACCTAACCCCAAATCTAAACCTAAAATCTAAACCTAACCTCAAATCTAAACCTAACCCCAAATCTAAACCTAAAATCTAAACCTAACCCCAAATCTAAACCTAAAATCTAAACCTAACCCCAAATCTAAACCTAACCCCAAATCTAAACCTAAAATCTAAACCTAACCCCAAATCTAAACATAACCCCAAATCTAAACCTAAAATCTAAACCTAACCCCAAATCTAAATCTAAAATCTAAACCTAAAATCTAAACCTAACCCCAAATCTAAACCTAAAATCTAAACTTAACCCCAAATCTAAACCTAACCCCAAATCTAAACCTAAAATCTAAACCAAACCCCAAATCTAAACCTAAAATCTAAACCTAACCCCAAATCTATACCTAACCCCAAATCTAAACCTAAAATCTAAACCTAACCCCAAATCTAAACCTAACCCCAAATCTAAACCTAAAATCTAAACCTAACCCCAAATCTAAACCTAAAATCTAAACCTAACCCCAAGTCTAAACCTAACCCCAAATCTAAACCTAACCCCAAATCTAAACCTAAAATCTAAACCTAACCCCAAATCTAAACCTATCCCCAAATCTAAACCTAACCCCAAATCTAAACCTAAAATCTAAACCTAACCCCAAATCTAAACCTAACCCCAAATCTAAACCTAAAATCTAAACCTAACCCCAAATCTAAACCTGAAATCTAAACCTAACCCCAAATCTAAACCTAAAATCTAAACCTAACCCCAAATCTAAACCTAAAATCTAAACGTAACCCGAAATCGAAACCTAACCTTAAATATAAACCTAAAATCTAAACCTAACCCCAAATCTAAACCTAAAATCTAAACCTAACCCCAAATCTAAACCTAAAATCTAAACCTAACCCCAAATCTAAACCTAACCCCAAATCTAAACCTAAAATCTAAACCTAACCCCAAATCCAAACCTAAAATCTAAACCTAACCCCAAATCTAAACCTAACCCCAAATCTAAACCTAAAATCTAAACCTAACCCCAAATCTAAACCTAAAATCTAAACCTAACCCCAAATTTAAACCTAAAATCTAAACCTAACCCCAAATCTAAACCTAACCCCAAATCTAAACCTAAAATCTAAACCTAACCCCAAATCTAAACCTAAAATCTAAACGTAACCCGAAATCGAAACCTAACCTTAAATCTAAACCTAAAATCTAAACCTAACCCCAAATCTAAATCTAAAATCTAAACCTAAAAACTAAACCTAAACCCAAATCTAAACCTAAAATCTAAACCTAACCCCAAATCTAAACCTAACCCCAAATCTAAACCTAAAATCTAAACCTAACCCCAAATCTAAACCTAAAATCTAAACCTAACCCCAAATCTAAACCTAAAATCTAAACGTAACCCGAAATCGAAACCTAACCTTAAATCTAAACCTAAAATCTAAACCTAACCCCAAATCTAAATCTAAAATCTAAACCTAAAAACTAAACCTAAACCCAAATCTAAACCTAAAATCTAAACCTAACCCCAAATCTAAACCTAACCCCAAATCTAAACCTAAAATCTAAACCTAACCCCAAATCTAAACCTAACCCCAAATCTAAACCTAAAATCTAAACCTAACCCCAAATCTAAACCTAACCCCAAATCTAAACCTAAAATCTAAACCTAACCCCAAATCTAAACCTAACCCCAAATCTAAACCTAAAATCTAAACCTAACCCCAAATCTAAACCTAACCCCAAATCTAAACCTAAAATCTAAACCTAACCCCAAATTTAAACCTAAAATCTAAACCTAACCCCAAATCTATATCTAAAATCTAAATGTAACCCGAAATCGAAACCTAACCTTAAATCTAAACCTAAAATCTAAACCTAACCCCAAATCTAAACCTAAAATCTAAACCTAACCCCAAATCTAAACCTAACCCCAAATCTAAACCTAAAATCTAAACCTAACCCCAAATCTAAACCTAACCCCAAATCTAAACCTAAAATCTAAACCTAACCCCAAATCTAAACCTAACCCCAAATCTAAACCTAAAATCTAAACCTAACCCCAAATTTAAACCTAAAATCTAAACCTAACCCCAAATCTATATCTAAAATCTAAATGTAACCCGAAATCGAAACCTAACCTTAAATCTAAACCTAAAATCTAAACCTAACCCCAAATCTAAACCTAAAATCTAAACCTAACCCCAAATCTAAACCTAACCCCAAATCTAAACCTAAAATCTAAACCTAACCCCAAATCTAAACCAAACCCCAAATCTAAACCTAAAATCTAAACCTAACCCCAAATCTAAACCTAAAATCTAAACCTAACCCCAAATCTAAACCTAAAATCTAAACCTAACCCCAAATCTAAACCTAAAATCTAAACGTAACCCGAAATCGAAACCTAACCTTAAATCTAAACCTAAAATCTAAACCTAACCCCAAATCTAAATCTAAAATCTAAACCTAAAAACTAAACCTAAACCCAAATCTAAACCTAAAATCTAAACCTAACCCCAAATCTAAACCTAACCCCAAATCTAAACCTAAAATCTAAACCTAACCCCAAATCTAAACCTAACCCCAAATCTAAACCTAAAATCTAAACCTAACCCCAAATCTAAACCTAACCCCAAATCTAAACCTAAAATCTAAACCTAACCCCAAATCTAAACCTAACCCCAAATCTAAACCTAAAATCTAAACCTAACCCCAAATCTAAACCTAACCCCAAATCTAAACCTAAAATCTAAACCTAACCCCAAATTTAAACCTAAAATCTAAACCTAACCCCAAATCTATATCTAAAATCTAAATGTAACCCGAAATCGAAACCTAACCTTAAATCTAAACCTAAAATCTAAACCTAACCCCAAATCTAAACCTAAAATCTAAACCTAACCCCAAATCTAAACCTAAAATCTAAACCTAACCCCAAATCTAAACCTAACCCCAAATCTAAACCTAAAATCTAAACCTAACCCCAAATCTAAACCTAAAATCTAAACCTAACCCCAAATCTAAACCTAACCCCAAATCTAAACCTAAAATCTAAACCTAACCCCAAATCTAAACCTAACCCCAAATCTAAACCTAAAATCTAAACCTAACCCCAAATCTAAACCTAACCCCAAATCTAAACCTAAAATCTAAACCTAACCCCAAATTTAAACCTAAAATCTAAACCTAACCCCAAATCTATATCTAAAATCTAAATGTAACCCGAAATCGAAACCTAACCTTAAATCTAAACCTAAAATCTAAACCTAACCCCAAATCTAAACCTAAAATCTAAACCTAACCCCAAATCTAAACCTAACCCCAAATCTAAACCTAAAATCTAAACCTAACCCCAAATCTAAACCAAACCCCAAATCTAAACCTAAAATCTAAACCTAACCCCAAATCTAAACCTAAAATCTAAACCTAACCCCAAATCTAAACCTAAAATCTAAACCTAACCCCAAATCTAAACCTAACCCCAAATCTAAACCTAAAATCTAAACCTAACCCCAAATCTAAACCTAAAATCTAAACCTAACCCCAAATCTAAACCTAACCCCAAATCTAAACCTAAAATCTAAACCTAACCCCAAATCTAAACCTAACCCCAAATCTAAACCTAGAATCTAAACCTAACCCCAAATCTAAACCTAACCCCAAATCTAAACCTAAAATCTAAACCTAACCCCAAATCTAAATCTAACCCCAAATCTAAACCTAAAATCTAAACCTAACCCCAAATTTAAACCTAAAATCTAAACCTAACCCCAAATCTAAATCTAAAATCTAAACGTAACCCGAAATCGAAACCTAACCTTAAATCTAAACCTAAAATCTAAACCTAACCCCAAATCTAAACCTAAAATCTAAACCTATCCCCAAATCTAAACCTAAAATCTAAACCTAACCCCAAATCTAAACCTAAAATCTAAACCTAACCCCAAATCTAAACCTAACCCTAAATCTAAACCTAAAATCTAAACCTAACCCCAAATCTAAACCTAAAATCTAAACCTAACCCCAAATCTAAACCTAACCCCAAATCTAAACCTAAAATCTAAACCTAACCCCAAATCTAAACCTAACCCCAAATCTAAACCTAACATCTAAACCTAACCCCAAATCTAAACCTAAAATCTAAACCTAACCCCAAGTCTAAACCTAACCCCAAATCTAAACCTAACCCCAAATCTAAACCTAAAATCTAAACCTAACCCCAAATCTAAACTTAACCCCAAATCTAAACCTAAAATCTAAACCTAACCCCAAATCTAAACCTGAAATCTAAACCTAACCCCAAATCTAAACCTAAAATCTAAACCTAACCCCAAATCTAAACCTAAAATCTAAACGTAACCCGAAATCGAAACCTAACCTTAAATATAAACCTAAAATCTAAACCTAACCCCAAATCTAAACCTAAAATCTAAACCTAACCCCAAATCTAAACCTAAAATCTAAACCTAACCCCAAATCTAAACCTAACCCCAAATCTAAACCTAAAATCTAAACCTAACCCCAAATCTAAACCTAACCCCAAATCTAAACCTAAAATCTAAACCTAACCCCAAATCTAAACCTAAAATCTAAACCTAACCCCAAATCTAAACCTAACCCCAAATCTAAACCTAAAATCTAAACCTAACCCCAAATATAAACCTGAAATCTAAACCTAACCCCAAATCTAAACCTAAAATCTAAACCTAACCCCAAATCTAAACCTAAAATCTAAACCTAACCCCAAATCTAAACCTAATCCCAAATCTAAACCTAAAATCTAAACCTAACCCCAAATCTAAACCTAACCCCAAATCTAAACCTAAAATCTAAACCTAACCCCAAATCTAAACCTAAAATCTAAACCTAACCCCAAATCTAAACCTAACCCCAAATCTAAACCTAAAATCTAAACCTAACCCCAAATCTCAACCTAACCCCAAATCTAAACCTAACATCTAAACCTAACCCCAAATCTAAACCTAAAATCTAAACCTAACCCCAAGTCTAAACCTAACCCCAAATCTAAACCTAACCCCAAATCTAAACCGAAAATCTAAACCTAACCCCAAATCTAAACTTAACCCCAAATCTAAACCTAAAATCTAAACCTAACCCCAAATCTAAACCTGAAATCTAAACCTAACCCCAAATCTAAACCTAAAATCTAAACCTAACCCCAAATCTAAACCTAAAATCTAAACGTAACCCGAAATCGAAACCTAACCTTAAATATAAACCTAAAATCTAAACCTAACCCCAAATCTAAACCTAAAATCTAAACCTAACCCCAAATCTAAACCTAAAATCTAAACCTAACCCCAAATCTAAACCTAAACCCAAATCTAAACCTAAAATCTAAACCTAACCCCAAATCTAAACCTAACCCCAAATCTAAACCTAAAATCTAAACCTAACCCCAAATCTAAACCTAAAATCTAAACCTAACCCCAAATCTAAACCTAACCCCAAATCTAAACCTAAAATCTAAACCTAACCCCAAATCTAAACCTGAAATCTAAACCTAACCCCAAATCTAAACCTAAAATCTAAACCTAACCCCAAATCTAAACCTAAAATCTAAACCTAACCCCAAATCTAAACCTAATCCCAAATCTAAACCTAAAATCTAAACCTAACCCCAAATCTAAACCTAAAATCTAAACCTAACCCCAAATCTAAACCTAAAATCTAAACCTAAAATCTAAACCTAACCCCAAATCTAAACCTAATCCCAAATCTAAACCTAAAATCTAAACCTAACCCCAAATCTCAACCTAACACCAAATCTAAACCTAACATCTAAACCTAACCCCAAATCTAAACCTAAAATCTAAACCTAACCCCAAGTCTAAACCTAACCCCAAATCTAAACCTAACCCCAAATCTAAACCGAAAATCTAAACCTAACCCCAAATCTAAACTTAACCCCAAATCTAAACCTAAAATCTAAACCTAACCCCAAATCTAAACCTGAAATCTAAACCTAACCCCAAATCTAAACCTAAAATCTAAACCTAACCCCAAATCTAAACCTAAAATCTAAACGTAACCCGAAATCGAAACCTAACCTTAAATATAAACCTAAAATCTAAACCTAACCCCAAATCTAAACCTAAAATCTAAACCTAACCCCAAATCTAAACCTAAAATCTAAACCTAACCCCAAATCTAAACCTAAACCCAAATCTAAACCTAAAATCTAAACCTAACCCCAAATCTAAACCTAACCCCAAATCTAAACCTAAAATCTAAACCTAACCCCAAATCTAAACCTAAAATCTAAACCTAACCCCAAATCTAAACCTAACCCCAAATCTAAACCTAAAATCTAAACCTAACCCCAAATCTAAACCTGAAATCTAAACCTAACCCCAAATCTAAACCTAAAATCTAAACCTAACCCCAAATCTAAACCTAAAATCTAAACCTAACCCCAAATCTAAACCTAATCCCAAATCTAAACCTAAAATCTAAACCTAACCCCAAATCTAAACCTAAAATCTAAACCTAACCCCAAATCTAAACCTAAAATCTAAACCTAAAATCTAAACCTAACCCCAAATCTAAACCTAATCCCAAATCTAAACCTAAAATCTAAACCTAACCCCAAATCTAAACCTAAAATCTAAACCTAACCCCAAATCTAAACCTAAAATCTAAACCTAACCCCAAATCTAAACCTAAAATCTAAACCTAATCCCAAATCTAAACCTAAAATCTAAACCTAACCCCAAATCTAAACCTAAAATCTAAACCTAACCCCAAATCTAAACCTAAAATCTAAACCTAACCCCAAATCTAAACCTAAAATCTAAACCTAATCCCAAATCTAAACCTAAAATCTAAACCTAACCCCAAATCTAAACCTAACCCCAAATCTAAACCTAAAATCTAAACCTAACCCCAAATCTAAACCTAACCCCAAATCTAAACCTAAAATCTAAACCTAACCCCAAATCTAAACCTAACCCCAAATCTAAACCTAGAATCTAAACCTAACCCCAAATCTAAACCTAACCCCAAATCTAAACCTAAAATCTAAACCTAACCCCAAATCTAAATCTAACCCCAAATCTAAACCTAAAATCTAAACCTAACCCCAAATTTAAATCTAAAATCTAAACCTAACCCCAAATCTAAATCTAAAATCTAAACGTAACCCGAAATCGAAACCTAACCTTAAATCTAAACCTAAAATCTAAACCTAACCCCAAATCTAAACCTAAAATCTAAACCTAACCCCAAATCTAAATCTAAAATCTAAACCTAAAATCTAAACCTAACCCCAAATCTAAACCTAAAATCTAAACTTAACCCCAAATCTAAACCTAACCCCAAATCTAAACCTAAAATCTAAACCAAACCCCAAATCTAAACCTAAAATCTAAACCTAACCCCAAATCTATACCTAACCCCAAATCTAAACCTAAAATCTAAACCTAACCCCAAATCTAAACCTAACCCCAAATCTAAACCTAACATCTAAACCTAACCCCAAATCTAAACCTAAAATCTAAACCTAACCCCAAATCTAAACCTATCCCCAAATCTAAACCTAACCCCAAATCTAAACCTAAAATCTAAACCTAACCCCAAATCTAAACCTAACCCCAAATCTAAACCTAAAATCTAAACCTAACCCCAAATCTAAACCTGAAATCTAAACCTAACCCCAAATCTAAACCTAAAATCTAAACCTAACCCCAAATCTAAACCTAAAATCTAAACGTAACCCGAAATCGAAACCTAACCTTAAATATAAACCTAAAATCTAAACCTAACCCCAAATCTAAACCTAAAATCTAAACCTAACCCCAAATCTAAACCTAAAATCTAAACCTAACCCCAAATCTAAACCTAACCCCAAATCTAAACCTAAAATCTAAACCTAACCCCAAATCTAAACCTAAAATCTAAACGTAACCCGAAATCGAAACCTAACCTTAAATATAAACCTAAAATCTAAACCTAACCCCAAATCTAAACCTAAAATCTAAACCTAACCCCAAATCTAAACCTAAAATCTAAACCTAACCCCAAGTCTAAACCTAACCCCAAATCTAAACCTAACCCCAAATCTAAACCTAAAATCTAAACCTAACCCCAAATCTAAACCTATCCCCAAATCTAAACCTAACCCCAAATCTAAACCTAAAATCTAAACCTAACCCCAAATCTAAACCTAACCCCAAATCTAAACCTAAAATCTAAACCTAACCCCAAATCTAAACCTGAAATCTAAACCTAACCCCAAATCTAAACCTAAAATCTAAACCTAACCCCAAATCTAAACCTAAAATCTAAACGTAACCCGAAATCGAAACCTAACCTTAAATATAAACCTAAAATCTAAACCTAACCCCAAATCTAAACCTAAAATCTAAACCTAACCCCAAATCTAAACCTAAAATCTAAACCTAACCCCAAATCTAAACCTAACCCCAAATCTAAACCTAAAATCTAAACCTAACCCCAAATCCAAACCTAAAATCTAAACCTAACCCCAAATCTAAACCTAACCCCAAATCTAAACCTAAAATCTAAACCTAACCCCAAATCTAAACCTAAAATCTAAACCTAACCCCAAATCTAAACCTAAAATCTAAACCTAACCCCAAATCTAAACCTAAAATCTAAACCTAAAATCTAAACCTAACCCCAAATCTAAACCTGAAATCTAAACCTAACCCCAAATCTAAACCTAAAATCTAAACCTAACCCCAAATCTAAACCTAAAATCTAAACGTAACCCGAAATCGAAACCTAACCTTAAATCTAAACCTAAAATCTAAACCTAACCCCAAATCTAAATCTAAAATCTAAACCTAAAAACTAAACCTAAACCCAAATCTAAACCTAAAATCTAAACCTAACCCCAAATCTAAACCTAACCCCAAATCTAAACCTAAAATCTAAACCTAACCCCAAATCTAAACCTAAAATCTAAACCTAACCCCAAATCTAAACCTAAAATCTAAACCAAACCCCAAATCTAAACCTAAAATCTAAACCTAACCCCAAATCTATACCTAACCCCAAATCTAAACCTAAAATCTAAACCTAACCCCAAATCTAAACCTAACCCCAAATCTAAACCTAACATCTAAACCTAACCCCAAATCTAAACCTAAAATCTAAACCTAACCCCAAATCTAAACCTATCCCCAAATCTAAACCTAACCCCAAATCTAAACCTAAAATCTAAACCTAACCCCAAATCTAAACCTAACCCCAAATCTAAACCTAAAATCTAAACCTAACCCCAAATCTAAACCTGAAATCTAAACCTAACCCCAAATCTAAACCTAAAATCTAAACCTAACCCCAAATCTAAACCTAAAATCTAAACGTAACCCGAAATCGAAACCTAACCTTAAATATAAACCTAAAATCTAAACCTAACCCCAAATCTAAACCTAAAATCTAAACCTAACCCCAAATCTAAACCTAAAATCTAAACCTAACCCCAAATCTAAACCTAACCCCAAATCTAAACCTAAAATCTAAACCTAACCCCAAATCTAAACCTAAAATCTAAACGTAACCCGAAATCGAAACCTAACCTTAAATATAAACCTAAAATCTAAACCTAACCCCAAATCTAAACCTAAAATCTAAACCTAACCCCAAATCTAAACCTAAAATCTAAACCTAACCCCAAGTCTAAACCTAACCCCAAATCTAAACCTAACCCCAAATCTAAACCTAAAATCTAAACCTAACCCCAAATCTAAACCTATCCCCAAATCTAAACCTAACCCCAAATCTAAACCTAAAATCTAAACCTAACCCCAAATCTAAACCTAACCCCAAATCTAAACCTAAAATCTAAACCTAACCCCAAATCTAAACCTGAAATCTAAACCTAACCCCAAATCTAAACCTAAAATCTAAACCTAACCCCAAATCTAAACCTAAAATCTAAACGTAACCCGAAATCGAAACCTAACCTTAAATATAAACCTAAAATCTAAACCTAACCCCAAATCTAAACCTAAAATCTAAACCTAACCCCAAATCTAAACCTAAAATCTAAACCTAACCCCAAATCTAAACCTAACCCCAAATCTAAACCTAAAATCTAAACCTAACCCCAAATCCAAACCTAAAATCTAAACCTAACCCCAAATCTAAACCTAACCCCAAATCTAAACCTAAAATCTAAACCTAACCCCAAATCTAAACCTAAAATCTAAACCTAACCCCAAATCTAAACCTAAAATCTAAACCTAACCCCAAATCTAAACCTAAAATCTAAACCTAAAATCTAAACCTAACCCCAAATCTAAACCTGAAATCTAAACCTAACCCCAAATCTAAACCTAAAATCTAAACCTAACCCCAAATCTAAACCTAAAATCTAAACGTAACCCGAAATCGAAACCTAACCTTAAATCTAAACCTAAAATCTAAACCTAACCCCAAATCTAAATCTAAAATCTAAACCTAAAAACTAAACCTAAACCCAAATCTAAACCTAAAATCTAAACCTAACCCCAAATCTAAACCTAACCCCAAATCTAAACCTAAAATCTAAACCTAACCCCAAATCTAAACCTAAAATCTAAACCTAACCCCAAATCTAAACCTAACCCCAAATCTAAACCTAAAATCTAAACCTAACCCCAAATCTAAACCTAACCCCAAATCTAAACCTAAAATCTAAACCTAACCCCAAATCTAAACCTAACCCCAAATCTAAACCTAAAATCTAAACCTAACCCCAAATCTAAACCTAACCCCAAATCTAAACCTAAAATCTAAACCTAACCCCAAATTTAAACCTAAAATCTAAACCTAACCCCAAATCTATATCTAAAATCTAAATGTAACCCGAAATCGAAACCTAACCTTAAATCTAAACCTAAAATCTAAACCTAACCCCAAATCTAAACCTAAAATCTAAACCTAACCCCAAATCTAAACCTAACCCCAAATCTAAACCTAAAATCTAAACCTAACCCCAAATCTAAACCTAACCCCAAATCTAAACCTAAAATCTAAACCTAACCCCAAATCTAAACCTAAAATCTAAACCTAACCCCAAATCTAAACCTAACCCCAAATCTAAACCTAAAATCTAAACCTAACCCCAAATCTAAACCTAACCCCAAATCTAAACCTAAAATCTAAACCTAAGCCCAAATCTAAACCTAACCCCAAATCTAAACCTAAAATCTAAACCTAACCCCAAATTTAAACCTAAAATCTAAACCTAACCCCAAATCTATATCTAAAATCTAAATGTAACCCGAAATCGAAACCTAACCTTAAATCTAAACCTAAAATCTAAACCTAACCCCAAATCTAAACCTAAAATCTAAACCTAACCCCAAATCTAAACCTAACCCCAAATCTAAACCTAAAATCTAAACCTAACCCCAAATCTAAACCAAACCCCAAATCTAAACCTAAAATCTAAACCTAACCCCAAATCTAAACCTAAAATCTAAACCTAACCCCAAATCTAAACCTAAAATCTAAACCTAACCCCAAATCTAAACCTAACCCCAAATCTAAACCTAAAATCTAAACCTAACCCCAAATCTAAACCTAAAATCTAAACCTAACCCCAAATCTAAACCTAACCCCAAATCTAAACCTAAAATCTAAACCTAACCCCAAATCTAAACCTAACCCCAAATCTAAACCTAGAATCTAAACCTAACCCCAAATCTAAACCTAACCCCAAATCTAAACCTAAAATCTAAACCTAACCCCAAATCTAAATCTAACCCCAAATCTAAACCTAAAATCTAAACCTAACCCCAAATTTAAACCTAAAATCTAAACCTAACCCCAAATCTAAACCTAAAATCTAAACGTAACCCGAAATCGAAACCTAACCTTAAATATAAACCTAAAATCTAAACCTAACCCCAAATCTAAACCTAAAATCTAAACCTAACCCCAAATCTAAACCTAAAATCTAAACCTAACCCCAAATCTAAACCTAAACCCAAATCTAAACCTAAAATCTAAACCTAACCCCAAATCTAAACCTAACCCCAAATCTAAACCTAAAATCTAAACCTAACCCCAAATCTAAACCTAAAATCTAAACCTAACCCCAAATCTAAACCTAACCCCAAATCTAAACCTAAAATCTAAACCTAACCCCAAATCTAAACCTGAAATCTAAACCTAACCCCAAATCTAAACCTAAAATCTAAACCTAACCCCAAATCTAAACCTAAAATCTAAACCTAACCCCAAATCTAAACCTAATCCCAAATCTAAACCTAAAATCTAAACCTAACCCCAAATCTAAACCTAAAATCTAAACCTAACCCCAAATCTAAACCTAAAATCTAAACCTAAAATCTAAACCTAACCCCAAATCTAAACCTAATCCCAAATCTAAACCTAAAATCTAAACCTAACCCCAAATCTAAACCTAAAATCTAAACCTAACCCCAAATCTAAACCTAAAATCTAAACCTAACCCCAAATCTAAACCTAAAATCTAAACCTAATCCCAAATCTAAACCTAAAATCTAAACCTAACCCCAAATCTAAACCTAACCCCAAATCTAAACCTAAAATCTAAACCTAACCCCAAATCTAAACCTAAAATCTAAACCTAACCCCAAATCTAAACCTAACACCAAATCTAAACCTAAAATCTAAACCTAACCCCAAATCTAAACCTAACCCCAAATCTAAACCTAGAATCTAAACCTAACCCCAAATCTAAACCTAACCCCAAATCTAAACCTAAAATCTAAACCTAACCCCAAATCTAAACCTAACCCCAAATCTAAACCTAAAATCTAAACCTAACCCCAAATTTAAATCTAAAATCTAAACCTAACCCCAAATCTAAATCTAAAATCTAAACGTAACCCCAAATCTAAACCTAACCCCAAATCTAAACCTAAAATCTAAACCTAAACCCAAATCTAAACCTAAAATCTAAACCTAACCCCAAATCTAAACCTAACCCCAAATCTAAACCTAAAATCTAAACCTAACCCCAAATCTAAACCTAAAATCTAAACCTAACCCCAAATCTAAACCTAACCCCAAATCTAAACCTAAAATCTAAACCTAACCTCAAATCTAAACCTAAAATCTAAACCTAACCTTAAATCTAAACCTAAAATCTAAACCTAACCCCAAATCTAAACCTAACCCCAAATCTAAACCTAAAATCTAAACCTAACCCCAAATCTAAACCTAAAATCTAAACCTAACCCCAAATCTAAACCTAACCCCAAATATAAACCTAAAATCTAAACCTAACCCCAAATCTAAACCTAAAATCTAAACCTAACCTCAAATCTAAACCTAACCCCAAATCTAAACCTAAAATCTAAACCTAACCCCAAATCTAAACCTAAAATCTAAACCTAACCCCAAATCTAAACCTAACCCCAAATCTAAACCTAAAATCTAAACCTAACCCCAAATCTAAACATAACCCCAAATCTAAACCTAAAATCTAAACCTAACCCCAAATCTAAATCTAAAATCTAAACCTAAAATCTAAACCTAACCCCAAATCTAAACCTAAAATCTAAACTTAACCCCAAATCTAAACCTAACCCCAAATCTAAACCTAAAATCTAAACCAAACCCCAAATCTAAACCTAAAATCTAAACCTAACCCCAAATCTATACCTAACCCCAAATCTAAACCTAAAATCTAAACCTAACCCCAAATCTAAACCTAACCCCAAATCTAAACCTAAAATCTAAACCTAACCCCAAATCTAAACCTAAAATCTAAACCTAACCCCAAGTCTAAACCTAACCCCAAATCTAAACCTAACCCCAAATCTAAACCTAAAATCTAAACCTAACCCCAAATCTAAACCTATCCCCAAATCTAAACCTAACCCCAAATCTAAACCTAAAATCTAAACCTAACCCCAAATCTAAACCTAACCCCAAATCTAAACCTAAAATCTAAACCTAACCCCAAATCTAAACCTGAAATCTAAACCTAACCCCAAATCTAAACCTAAAATCTAAACCTAACCCCAAATCTAAACCTAAAATCTAAACGTAACCCGAAATCGAAACCTAACCTTAAATATAAACCTAAAATCTAAACCTAACCCCAAATCTAAACCTAAAATCTAAACCTAACCCCAAATCTAAACCTAAAATCTAAACCTAACCCCAAATCTAAACCTAACCCCAAATCTAAACCTAAAATCTAAACCTAACCCCAAATCCAAACCTAAAATCTAAACCTAACCCCAAATCTAAACCTAACCCCAAATCTAAACCTAAAATCTAAACCTAACCCCAAATCTAAACCTAAAATCTAAACCTAACCCCAAATCTAAACCTAAAATCTAAACCTAACCCCAAATCTAAACCTAACCCCAAATCTAAACCTAAAATCTAAACCTAACCCCAAATCTAAACCTAAAATCTAAACGTAACCCGAAATCGAAACCTAACCTTAAATCTAAACCTAAAATCTAAACCTAACCCCAAATCTAAATCTAAAATCTAAACCTAAAAACTAAACCTAAACCCAAATCTAAACCTAAAATCTAAACCTAACCCCAAATCTAAACCTAACCCCAAATCTAAACCTAAAATCTAAACCTAACCCCAAATCTAAACCTAAAATCTAAACCTAACCCCAAATCTAAACCTAAAATCTAAACGTAACCCGAAATCGAAACCTAACCTTAAATCTAAACCTAAAATCTAAACCTAACCCCAAATCTAAATCTAAAATCTAAACCTAAAAACTAAACCTAAACCCAAATCTAAACCTAAAATCTAAACCTAACCCCAAATCTAAACCTAACCCCAAATCTAAACCTAAAATCTAAACCTAACCCCAAATCTAAACCTAACCCCAAATCTAAACCTAAAATCTAAACCTAACCCCAAATCTAAACCTAACCCCAAATCTAAACCTAAAATCTAAACCTAACCCCAAATCTAAACCTAACCCCAAATCTAAACCTAAAATCTAAACCTAACCCCAAATCTAAACCTAACCCCAAATCTAAACCTAAAATCTAAACCTAACCCCAAATTTAAACCTAAAATCTAAACCTAACCCCAAATCTATATCTAAAATCTAAATGTAACCCGAAATCGAAACCTAACCTTAAATCTAAACCTAAAATCTAAACCTAACCCCAAATCTAAACCTAAAATCTAAACCTAACCCCAAATCTAAACCTAACCCCAAATCTAAACCTAAAATCTAAACCTAACCCCAAATCTAAACCTAACCCCAAATCTAAACCTAAAATCTAAACCTAACCCCAAATCTAAACCTAAAATCTAAACCTAACCCCAAATCTAAACCTAACCCCAAATCTAAACCTAAAATCTAAACCTAACCCCAAATCTAAACCTAACCCCAAATCTAAACCTAAAATCTAAACCTAACCCCAAATCTAAACCTAACCCCAAATCTAAACCTAAAATCTAAACCTAACCCCAAATTTAAACCTAAAATCTAAACCTAAGCCCAAATCTATATCTAAAATCTAAATGTAACCCGAAATCGAAACCTAACCTTAAATCTAAACCTAAAATCTAAACCTAACCCCAAATCTAAACCTAAAATCTAAACCTAACCCCAAATCTAAACCTAACCCCAAATCTAAACCTAAAATCTAAACCTAACCCCAAATCTAAACCAAACCCCAAATCTAAACCTAAAATCTAAACCTAACCCCAAATCTAAACCTGAAATCTAAACCTAACCCCAAATCTAAACCTAAAATCTAAACCTAACCCCAAATCTAAACCTAAAATCTAAACGTAACCCGAAATCGAAACCTAACCTTAAATATAAACCTAAAATCTAAACCTAACCCCAAATCTAAACCTAAAATCTAAACCTAACCCCAAATCTAAACCTAAAATCTAAACCTAACCCCAAATCTAAACCTAAACCCAAATCTAAACCTAAAATCTAAACCTAACCCCAAATCTAAACCTAACCCCAAATCTAAACCTAAAATCTAAACCTAACCCCAAATCTAAACCTAAAATCTAAACCTAACCCCAAATCTAAACCTAACCCCAAATCTAAACCTAAAATCTAAACCTAACCCCAAATCTAAACCTGAAATCTAAACCTAACCCCAAATCTAAACCTAAAATCTAAACCTAACCCCAAATCTAAACCTAAAATCTAAACCTAACCCCAAATCTAAACCTAATCCCAAATCTAAACCTAAAATCTAAACCTAACCCCAAATCTAAACCTAAAATCTAAACCTAACCCCAAATCTAAACCTAAAATCTAAACCTAAAATCTAAACCTAACCCCAAATCTAAACCTAATCCCAAATCTAAACCTAAAATCTAAACCTAACCCCAAATCTAAACCTAAAATCTAAACCTAACCCCAAATCTAAACCTAAAATCTAAACCTAACCCCAAATCTAAACCTAAAATCTAAACCTAATCCCAAATCTAAACCTAAAATCTAAACCTAACCCCAAATCTAAACCTAACCCCAAATCTAAACCTAAAATCTAAACCTAACCCCAAATCTAAACCTAAAATCTAAACCTAACCCCAAATCTAAACCTAACACCAAATCTAAACCTAAAATCTAAACCTAACCCCAAATCTAAACCTAACCCCAAATCTAAACCTAGAATCTAAACCTAACCCCAAATCTAAACCTAACCCCAAATCTAAACCTAAAATCTAAACCTAACCCCAAATCTAAACCTAACCCCAAATCTAAACCTAAAATCTAAACCTAACCCCAAATTTAAATCTAAAATCTAAACCTAACCCCAAATCTAAATCTAAAATCTAAACGTAACCCCAAATCTAAACCTAACCCCAAATCTAAACCTAAAATCTAAACCTAACCCCAAATCTAAACCTAAAATCTAAACCTAACCCCAAATCTAAACCTAACCCCAAATCTAAACCTAAAATCTAAACCTAACCCCAAATCTAAACCTAAAATCTAAACCTAACCCCAAATCTAAACCTAACCCCAAATCTAAACCTAAAATCTAAACCTAACCTCAAATCTAAACCTAAAATCTAAACCTAACCTTAAATCTAAACCTAAAATCTAAACCTAACCCCAAATCTAAACCTAACCCCAAATCTAAACCTAAAATCTAAACCTAACCCCAAATCTAAACCTAAAATCTAAACCTAACCCCAAATCTAAACCTAACCCCAAATATAAACCTAAAATCTAAACCTAACCCCAAATCTAAACCTAAAATCTAAACCTAACCTCAAATCTAAACCTAACCCCAAATCTAAACCTAAAATCTAAACCTAACCCCAAATCTAAACCTAAAATCTAAACCTAACCCCAAATCTAAACCTAACCCCAAATCTAAACCTAAAATCTAAACCTAACCCCAAATCTAAACCTAACCCCAAATCTAAACCTAAAATCTAAACCTAACCCCAAATCTAAACATAACCCCAAATCTAAACCTAAAATCTAAACCTAACCCCAAATCTAAATCTAAAATCTAAACCTAAAATCTAAACCTAACCCCAAATCTAAACCTAAAATCTAAACTTAACCCCAAATCTAAACCTAACCCCAAATCTAAACCTAAAATCTAAACCAAACCCCAAATCTAAACCTAAAATCTAAACCTAACCCCAAATCTATACCTAACCCCAAATCTAAACCTAAAATCTAAACCTAACCCCAAGTCTAAACCTAACCCCAAATCTAAACCTAACCCCAAATCTAAACCTAAAATCTAAACCTAACCCCAAATCTAAACCTATCCCCAAATCTAAACCTAACCCCAAATCTAAACCTAAAATCTAAACCTAACCCCAAATCTAAACCTAACCCCAAATCTAAACCTAAAATCTAAACCTAACCCCAAATCTAAACCTGAAATCTAAACCTAACCCCAAATCTAAACCTAAAATCTAAACCTAACCCCAAATCTAAACCTAAAATCTAAACGTAACCCGAAATCGAAACCTAACCTTAAATATAAACCTAAAATCTAAACCTAACCCCAAATCTAAACCTAAAATCTAAACCTAACCCCAAATCTAAACCTAAAATCTAAACCTAACCCCAAATCTAAACCTAACCCCAAATCTAAACCTAAAATCTAAACCTAACCCCAAATCCAAACCTAAAATCTAAACCTAACCCCAAATCTAAACCTAACCCCAAATCTAAACCTAAAATCTAAACCTAACCCCAAATCTAAACCTAAAATCTAAACCTAACCCCAAATCTAAACCTAAAATCTAAACCTAACCCCAAATCTAAACCTAACCCCAAATCTAAACCTAAAATCTAAACCTAACCCCAAATCTAAACCTAAAATCTAAACGTAACCCGAAATCGAAACCTAACCTTAAATCTAAACCTAAAATCTAAACCTAACCCCAAATCTAAATCTAAAATCTAAACCTAAAAACTAAACCTAAACCCAAATCTAAACCTAAAATCTAAACCTAACCCCAAATCTAAACCTAACCCCAAATCTAAACCTAAAATCTAAACCTAACCCCAAATCTAAACCTAAAATCTAAACCTAACCCCAAATCTAAACCTAAAATCTAAACGTAACCCGAAATCGAAACCTAACCTTAAATCTAAACCTAAAATCTAAACCTAACCCCAAATCTAAATCTAAAATCTAAACCTAAAAACTAAACCTAAACCCAAATCTAAACCTAAAATCTAAACCTAACCCCAAATCTAAACCTAAAATCTAAACCTAACCCCAAATCTAAACCTAAACCCAAATCTAAACCTAAAATCTAAACCTAACCCCAAATCTAAACCTAACCCCAAATCTAAACCTAAAATCTAAACCTAACCCCAAATCTAAACCTAAAATCTAAACCTAACCCCAAATCTAAACCTAACCCCAAATCTAAACCTAAAATCTAAACCTAACCCCAAATCTAAACCTGAAATCTAAACCTAACCCCAAATCTAAACCTAAAATCTAAACCTAACCCCAAATCTAAACCTAAAATCTAAACCTAACCCCAAATCTAAACCTAATCCCAAATCTAAACCTAAAATCTAAACCTAACCCCAAATCTAAACCTAAAATCTAAACCTAACCCCAAATCTAAACCTAAAATCTAAACCTAAAATCTAAACCTAACCCCAAATCTAAACCTAATCCCAAATCTAAACCTAAAATCTAAACCTAACCCCAAATCTCAACCTAACACCAAATCTAAACCTAACATCTAAACCTAACCCCAAATCTAAACCTAAAATCTAAACCTAACCCCAAGTCTAAACCTAACCCCAAATCTAAACCTAACCCCAAATCTAAACCGAAAATCTAAACCTAACCCCAAATCTAAACTTAACCCCAAATCTAAACCTAAAATCTAAACCTAACCCCAAATCTAAACCTGAAATCTAAACCTAACCCCAAATCTAAACCTAAAATCTAAACCTAACCCCAAATCTAAACCTAAAATCTAAACGTAACCCGAAATCGAAACCTAACCTTAAATATAAACCTAAAATCTAAACCTAACCCCAAATCTAAACCTAAAATCTAAACCTAACCCCAAATCTAAACCTAAAATCTAAACCTAACCCCAAATCTAAACCTAAACCCAAATCTAAACCTAAAATCTAAACCTAACCCCAAATCTAAACCTAACCCCAAATCTAAACCTAAAATCTAAACCTAACCCCAAATCTAAACCTAAAATCTAAACCTAACCCCAAATCTAAACCTAACCCCAAATCTAAACCTAAAATCTAAACCTAACCCCAAATCTAAACCTGAAATCTAAACCTAACCCCAAATCTAAACCTAAAATCTAAACCTAACCCCAAATCTAAACCTAAAATCTAAACCTAACCCCAAATCTAAACCTAATCCCAAATCTAAACCTAAAATCTAAACCTAACCCCAAATCTAAACCTAAAATCTAAACCTAACCCCAAATCTAAACCTAAAATCTAAACCTAAAATCTAAACCTAACCCCAAATCTAAACCTAATCCCAAATCTAAACCTAAAATCTAAACCTAACCCCAAATCTAAACCTAAAATCTAAACCTAACCCCAAATCTAAACCTAAAATCTAAACCTAACCCCAAATCTAAACCTAAAATCTAAACCTAATCCCAAATCTAAACCTAAAATCTAAACCTAACCCCAAATCTAAACCTAACCCCAAATCTAAACCTAAAATCTAAACCTAACCCCAAATCTAAACCTAACCCCAAATCTAAACCTAAAATCTAAACCTAACCCCAAATCTAAACCTAACCCCAAATCTAAACCTAGAATCTAAACCTAACCCCAAATCTAAACCTAACCCCAAATCTAAACCTAAAATCTAAACCTAACCCCAAATCTAAATCTAACCCCAAATCTAAACCTAAAATCTAAACCTAACCCCAAATTTAAATCTAAAATCTAAACCTAACCCCAAATCTAAATCTAAAATCTAAACGTAACCCGAAATCGAAACCTAACCTTAAATCTAAACCTAAAATCTAAACCTAACCCCAAATCTAAACCTAAAATCTAAACCTAACCCCAAATCTAAATCTAAAATCTAAACCTAAAATCTAAACCTAACCCCAAATCTAAACCTAAAATCTAAACTTAACCCCAAATCTAAACCTAACCCCAAATCTAAACCTAAAATCTAAACCAAACCCCAAATCTAAACCTAAAATCTAAACCTAACCCCAAATCTATACCTAACCCCAAATCTAAACCTAAAATCTAAACCTAACCCCAAATCTAAACCTAACCCCAAATCTAAACCTAACATCTAAACCTAACCCCAAATCTAAACCTAAAATCTAAACCTAACCCCAAATCTAAACCTATCCCCAAATCTAAACCTAACCCCAAATCTAAACCTAAAATCTAAACCTAACCCCAAATCTAAACCTAACCCCAAATCTAAACCTAAAATCTAAACCTAACCCCAAATCTAAACCTGAAATCTAAACCTAACCCCAAATCTAAACCTAAAATCTAAACCTAACCCCAAATCTAAACCTAAAATCTAAACGTAACCCGAAATCGAAACCTAACCTTAAATATAAACCTAAAATCTAAACCTAACCCCAAATCTAAACCTAAAATCTAAACCTAACCCCAAATCTAAACCTAAAATCTAAACCTAACCCCAAATCTAAACCTAACCCCAAATCTAAACCTAAAATCTAAACCTAACCCCAAATCTAAACCTAAAATCTAAACGTAACCCGAAATCGAAACCTAACCTTAAATATAAACCTAAAATCTAAACCTAACCCCAAATCTAAACCTAAAATCTAAACCTAACCCCAAATCTAAACCTAAAATCTAAACCTAACCCCAAGTCTAAACCTAACCCCAAATCTAAACCTAACCCCAAATCTAAACCTAAAATCTAAACCTAACCCCAAATCTAAACCTATCCCCAAATCTAAACCTAACCCCAAATCTAAACCTAAAATCTAAACCTAACCCCAAATCTAAACCTAACCCCAAATCTAAACCTAAAATCTAAACCTAACCCCAAATCTAAACCTGAAATCTAAACCTAACCCCAAATCTAAACCTAAAATCTAAACCTAACCCCAAATCTAAACCTAAAATCTAAACGTAACCCGAAATCGAAACCTAACCTTAAATATAAACCTAAAATCTAAACCTAACCCCAAATCTAAACCTAAAATCTAAACCTAACCCCAAATCTAAACCTAAAATCTAAACCTAACCCCAAATCTAAACCTAACCCCAAATCTAAACCTAAAATCTAAACCTAACCCCAAATCCAAACCTAAAATCTAAACCTAACCCCAAATCTAAACCTAACCCCAAATCTAAACCTAAAATCTAAACCTAACCCCAAATCTAAACCTAAAATCTAAACCTAACCCCAAATCTAAACCTAAAATCTAAACCTAACCCCAAATCTAAACCTAAAATCTAAACCTAAAATCTAAACCTAACCCCAAATCTAAACCTGAAATCTAAACCTAACCCCAAATCTAAACCTAAAATCTAAACCTAACCCCAAATCTAAACCTAAAATCTAAACGTAACCCGAAATCGAAACCTAACCTTAAATCTAAACCTAAAATCTAAACCTAACCCCAAATCTAAATCTAAAATCTAAACCTAAAAACTAAACCTAAACCCAAATCTAAACCTAAAATCTAAACCTAACCCCAAATCTAAACCTAACCCCAAATCTAAACCTAAAATCTAAACCTAACCCCAAATCTAAACCTAAAATCTAAACCTAACCCCAAATCTAAACCTAACCCCAAATCTAAACCTAAAATCTAAACCTAACCCCAAATCTAAACCTAACCCCAAATCTAAACCTAAAATCTAAACCTAACCCCAAATCTAAACCTAACCCCAAATCTAAACCTAAAATCTAAACCTAACCCCAAATCTAAACCTAACCCCAAATCTAAACCTAAAATCTAAACCTAACCCCAAATTTAAACCTAAAATCTAAACCTAACCCCAAATCTATATCTAAAATCTAAATGTAACCCGAAATCGAAACCTAACCTTAAATCTAAACCTAAAATCTAAACCTAACCCCAAATCTAAACCTAAAATCTAAACCTAACCCCAAATCTAAACCTAACCCCAAATCTAAACCTAAAATCTAAACCTAACCCCAAATCTAAACCTAACCCCAAATCTAAACCTAAAATCTAAACCTAACCCCAAATCTAAACCTAAAATCTAAACCTAACCCCAAATCTAAACCTAACCCCAAATCTAAACCTAAAATCTAAACCTAACCCCAAATCTAAACCTAACCCCAAATCTAAACCTAAAATCTAAACCTAAGCCCAAATCTAAACCTAACCCCAAATCTAAACCTAAAATCTAAACCTAACCCCAAATTTAAACCTAAAATCTAAACCTAACCCCAAATCTATATCTAAAATCTAAATGTAACCCGAAATCGAAACCTAACCTTAAATCTAAACCTAAAATCTAAACCTAACCCCAAATCTAAACCTAAAATCTAAACCTAACCCCAAATCTAAACCTAACCCCAAATCTAAACCTAAAATCTAAACCTAACCCCAAATCTAAACCAAACCCCAAATCTAAACCTAAAATCTAAACCTAACCCCAAATCTAAACCTAAAATCTAAACCTAACCCCAAATCTAAACCTAAAATCTAAACCTAACCCCAAATCTAAACCTAACCCCAAATCTAAACCTAAAATCTAAACCTAACCCCAAATCTAAACCTAAAATCTAAACCTAACCCCAAATCTAAACCTAACCCCAAATCTAAACCTAAAATCTAAACCTAACCCCAAATCTAAACCTAACCCCAAATCTAAACCTAGAATCTAAACCTAACCCCAAATCTAAACCTAACCCCAAATCTAAACCTAAAATCTAAACCTAACCCCAAATCTAAATCTAACCCCAAATCTAAACCTAAAATCTAAACCTAACCCCAAATTTAAACCTAAAATCTAAACCTAACCCCAAATCTAAACCTAAAATCTAAACGTAACCCGAAATCGAAACCTAACCTTAAATATAAACCTAAAATCTAAACCTAACCCCAAATCTAAACCTAAAATCTAAACCTAACCCCAAATCTAAACCTAAAATCTAAACCTAACCCCAAATCTAAACCTAAACCCAAATCTAAACCTAAAATCTAAACCTAACCCCAAATCTAAACCTAACCCCAAATCTAAACCTAAAATCTAAACCTAACCCCAAATCTAAACCTAAAATCTAAACCTAACCCCAAATCTAAACCTAACCCCAAATCTAAACCTAAAATCTAAACCTAACCCCAAATCTAAACCTGAAATCTAAACCTAACCCCAAATCTAAACCTAAAATCTAAACCTAACCCCAAATCTAAACCTAAAATCTAAACCTAACCCCAAATCTAAACCTAATCCCAAATCTAAACCTAAAATCTAAACCTAACCCCAAATCTAAACCTAAAATCTAAACCTAACCCCAAATCTAAACCTAAAATCTAAACCTAAAATCTAAACCTAACCCCAAATCTAAACCTAATCCCAAATCTAAACCTAAAATCTAAACCTAACCCCAAATCTAAACCTAAAATCTAAACCTAACCCCAAATCTAAACCTAAAATCTAAACCTAACCCCAAATCTAAACCTAAAATCTAAACCTAATCCCAAATCTAAACCTAAAATCTAAACCTAACCCCAAATCTAAACCTAACCCCAAATCTAAACCTAAAATCTAAACCTAACCCCAAATCTAAACCTAAAATCTAAACCTAACCCCAAATCTAAACCTAACACCAAATCTAAACCTAAAATCTAAACCTAACCCCAAATCTAAACCTAACCCCAAATCTAAACCTAGAATCTAAACCTAACCCCAAATCTAAACCTAACCCCAAATCTAAACCTAAAATCTAAACCTAACCCCAAATCTAAACCTAACCCCAAATCTAAACCTAAAATCTAAACCTAACCCCAAATTTAAATCTAAAATCTAAACCTAACCCCAAATCTAAATCTAAAATCTAAACGTAACCCCAAATCTAAACCTAACCCCAAATCTAAACCTAAAATCTAAACCTAACCCCAAATCTAAACCTAAAATCTAAACCTAACCCCAAATCTAAACCTAACCCCAAATCTAAACCTAAAATCTAAACCTAACCCCAAATCTAAACCTAAAATCTAAACCTAACCCCAAATCTAAACCTAACCCCAAATCTAAACCTAAAATCTAAACCTAACCTCAAATCTAAACCTAAAATCTAAACCTAACCTTAAATCTAAACCTAAAATCTAAACCTAACCCCAAATCTAAACCTAACCCCAAATCTAAACCTAAAATCTAAACCTAACCCCAAATCTAAACCTAAAATCTAAACCTAACCCCAAATCTAAACCTAACCCCAAATATAAACCTAAAATCTAAACCTAACCCCAAATCTAAACCTAAAATCTAAACCTAACCTCAAATCTAAACCTAACCCCAAATCTAAACCTAAAATCTAAACCTAACCCCAAATCTAAACCTAAAATCTAAACCTAACCCCAAATCTAAACCTAACCCCAAATCTAAACCTAAAATCTAAACCTAACCCCAAATCTAAACATAACCCCAAATCTAAACCTAAAATCTAAACCTAACCCCAAATCTAAATCTAAAATCTAAACCTAAAATCTAAACCTAACCCCAAATCTAAACCTAAAATCTAAACTTAACCCCAAATCTAAACCTAACCCCAAATCTAAACCTAAAATCTAAACCAAACCCCAAATCTAAACCTAAAATCTAAACCTAACCCCAAATCTATACCTAACCCCAAATCTAAACCTAAAATCTAAACCTAACCCCAAATCTAAACCTAACCCCAAATCTAAACCTAAAATCTAAACCTAACCCCAAATCTAAACCTAAAATCTAAACCTAACCCCAAGTCTAAACCTAACCCCAAATCTAAACCTAACCCCAAATCTAAACCTAAAATCTAAACCTAACCCCAAATCTAAACCTATCCCCAAATCTAAACCTAACCCCAAATCTAAACCTAAAATCTAAACCTAACCCCAAATCTAAACCTAACCCCAAATCTAAACCTAAAATCTAAACCTAACCCCAAATCTAAACCTGAAATCTAAACCTAACCCCAAATCTAAACCTAAAATCTAAACCTAACCCCAAATCTAAACCTAAAATCTAAACGTAACCCGAAATCGAAACCTAACCTTAAATATAAACCTAAAATCTAAACCTAACCCCAAATCTAAACCTAAAATCTAAACCTAACCCCAAATCTAAACCTAAAATCTAAACCTAACCCCAAATCTAAACCTAACCCCAAATCTAAACCTAAAATCTAAACCTAACCCCAAATCCAAACCTAAAATCTAAACCTAACCCCAAATCTAAACCTAACCCCAAATCTAAACCTAAAATCTAAACCTAACCCCAAATCTAAACCTAAAATCTAAACCTAACCCCAAATCTAAACCTAAAATCTAAACCTAACCCCAAATCTAAACCTAACCCCAAATCTAAACCTAAAATCTAAACCTAACCCCAAATCTAAACCTAAAATCTAAACGTAACCCGAAATCGAAACCTAACCTTAAATCTAAACCTAAAATCTAAACCTAACCCCAAATCTAAATCTAAAATCTAAACCTAAAAACTAAACCTAAACCCAAATCTAAACCTAAAATCTAAACCTAACCCCAAATCTAAACCTAACCCCAAATCTAAACCTAAAATCTAAACCTAACCCCAAATCTAAACCTAAAATCTAAACCTAACCCCAAATCTAAACCTAAAATCTAAACGTAACCCGAAATCGAAACCTAACCTTAAATCTAAACCTAAAATCTAAACCTAACCCCAAATCTAAATCTAAAATCTAAACCTAAAAACTAAACCTAAACCCAAATCTAAACCTAAAATCTAAACCTAACCCCAAATCTAAACCTAACCCCAAATCTAAACCTAAAATCTAAACCTAACCCCAAATCTAAACCTAACCCCAAATCTAAACCTAAAATCTAAACCTAACCCCAAATCTAAACCTAACCCCAAATCTAAACCTAAAATCTAAACCTAACCCCAAATCTAAACCTAACCCCAAATCTAAACCTAAAATCTAAACCTAACCCCAAATCTAAACCTAACCCCAAATCTAAACCTAAAATCTAAACCTAACCCCAAATTTAAACCTAAAATCTAAACCTAACCCCAAATCTATATCTAAAATCTAAATGTAACCCGAAATCGAAACCTAACCTTAAATCTAAACCTAAAATCTAAACCTAACCCCAAATCTAAACCTAAAATCTAAACCTAACCCCAAATCTAAACCTAACCCCAAATCTAAACCTAAAATCTAAACCTAACCCCAAATCTAAACCTAACCCCAAATCTAAACCTAAAATCTAAACCTAACCCCAAATCTAAACCTAAAATCTAAACCTAACCCCAAATCTAAACCTAACCCCAAATCTAAACCTAAAATCTAAACCTAACCCCAAATCTAAACCTAACCCCAAATCTAAACCTAAAATCTAAACCTAACCCCAAATCTAAACCTAACCCCAAATCTAAACCTAAAATCTAAACCTAACCCCAAATTTAAACCTAAAATCTAAACCTAACCCCAAATCTATATCTAAAATCTAAACGTAACCCGAAATCGAAACCTAACCTTAAATCTAAACCTAAAATCTAAACCTAACCCCAAATCTAAACCTAAAATCTAAACCTAACCCCAAATCTAAACCTAACCCCAAATCTAAACCTAAAATCTAAACCTAACCCCAAATCTAAACCAAACCCCAAATCTAAACCTAAAATCTAAACCTAACCCCAAATCTAAACCTGAAATCTAAACCTAACCCCAAATCTAAACCTAAAATCTAAACCTAACCCCAAATCTAAACCTAAAATCTAAACGTAACCCGAAATCGAAACCTAACCTTAAATATAAACCTAAAATCTAAACCTAACCCCAAATCTAAACCTAAAATCTAAACCTAACCCCAAATCTAAACCTAAAATCTAAACCTAACCCCAAATCTAAACCTAAACCCAAATCTAAACCTAAAATCTAAACCTAACCCCAAATCTAAACCTAACCCCAAATCTAAACCTAAAATCTAAACCTAACCCCAAATCTAAACCTAAAATCTAAACCTAACCCCAAATCTAAACCTAACCCCAAATCTAAACCTAAAATCTAAACCTAACCCCAAATCTAAACCTGAAATCTAAACCTAACCCCAAATCTAAACCTAAAATCTAAACCTAACCCCAAATCTAAACCTAAAATCTAAACCTAACCCCAAATCTAAACCTAATCCCAAATCTAAACCTAAAATCTAAACCTAACCCCAAATCTAAACCTAAAATCTAAACCTAACCCCAAATCTAAACCTAAAATCTAAACCTAAAATCTAAACCTAACCCCAAATCTAAACCTAATCCCAAATCTAAACCTAAAATCTAAACCTAACCCCAAATCTAAACCTAAAATCTAAACCTAACCCCAAATCTAAACCTAAAATCTAAACCTAACCCCAAATCTAAACCTAAAATCTAAACCTAATCCCAAATCTAAACCTAAAATCTAAACCTAACCCCAAATCTAAACCTAACCCCAAATCTAAACCTAAAATCTAAACCTAACCCCAAATCTAAACCTAAAATCTAAACCTAACCCCAAATCTAAACCTAACACCAAATCTAAACCTAAAATCTAAACCTAACCCCAAATCTAAACCTAACCCCAAATCTAAACCTAGAATCTAAACCTAACCCCAAATCTAAACCTAACCCCAAATCTAAACCTAAAATCTAAACCTAACCCCAAATCTAAACCTAACCCCAAATCTAAACCTAAAATCTAAACCTAACCCCAAATTTAAATCTAAAATCTAAACCTAACCCCAAATCTAAATCTAAAATCTAAACGTAACCCCAAATCTAAACCTAACCCCAAATCTAAACCTAAAATCTAAACCTAACCCCAAATCTAAACCTAAAATCTAAACCTAACCCCAAATCTAAACCTAACCCCAAATCTAAACCTAAAATCTAAACCTAACCCCAAATCTAAACCTAAAATCTAAACCTAACCCCAAATCTAAACCTAACCCCAAATCTAAACCTAAAATCTAAACCTAACCTCAAATCTAAACCTAAAATCTAAACCTAACCTTAAATCTAAACCTAAAATCTAAACCTAACCCCAAATCTAAACCTAACCCCAAATCTAAACCTAAAATCTAAACCTAACCCCAAATCTAAACCTAAAATCTAAACCTAACCCCAAATCTAAACCTAACCCCAAATATAAACCTAAAATCTAAACCTAACCCCAAATCTAAACCTAAAATCTAAACCTAACCTCAAATCTAAACCTAACCCCAAATCTAAACCTAAAATCTAAACCTAACCCCAAATCTAAACCTAAAATCTAAACCTAACCCCAAATCTAAACCTAACCCCAAATCTAAACCTAAAATCTAAACCTAACCCCAAATCTAAACATAACCCCAAATCTAAACCTAAAATCTAAACCTAACCCCAAATCTAAATCTAAAATCTAAACCTAAAATCTAAACCTAACCCCAAATCTAAACCTAAAATCTAAACTTAACCCCAAATCTAAACCTAACCCCAAATCTAAACCTAAAATCTAAACCAAACCCCAAATCTAAACCTAAAATCTAAACCTAACCCCAAATCTATACCTAACCCCAAATCTAAACCTAAAATCTAAACCTAACCCCAAGTCTAAACCTAACCCCAAATCTAAACCTAACCCCAAATCTAAACCTAAAATCTAAACCTAACCCCAAATCTAAACCTATCCCCAAATCTAAACCTAACCCCAAATCTAAACCTAAAATCTAAACCTAACCCCAAATCTAAACCTAACCCCAAATCTAAACCTAAAATCTAAACCTAACCCCAAATCTAAACCTGAAATCTAAACCTAACCCCAAATCTAAACCTAAAATCTAAACCTAACCCCAAATCTAAACCTAAAATCTAAACGTAACCCGAAATCGAAACCTAACCTTAAATATAAACCTAAAATCTAAACCTAACCCCAAATCTAAACCTAAAATCTAAACCTAACCCCAAATCTAAACCTAAAATCTAAACCTAACCCCAAATCTAAACCTAACCCCAAATCTAAACCTAAAATCTAAACCTAACCCCAAATCCAAACCTAAAATCTAAACCTAACCCCAAATCTAAACCTAACCCCAAATCTAAACCTAAAATCTAAACCTAACCCCAAATCTAAACCTAAAATCTAAACCTAACCCCAAATCTAAACCTAAAATCTAAACCTAACCCCAAATCTAAACCTAACCCCAAATCTAAACCTAAAATCTAAACCTAACCCCAAATCTAAACCTAAAATCTAAACGTAACCCGAAATCGAAACCTAACCTTAAATCTAAACCTAAAATCTAAACCTAACCCCAAATCTAAATCTAAAATCTAAACCTAAAAACTAAACCTAAACCCAAATCTAAACCTAAAATCTAAACCTAACCCCAAATCTAAACCTAACCCCAAATCTAAACCTAAAATCTAAACCTAACCCCAAATCTAAACCTAAAATCTAAACCTAACCCCAAATCTAAACCTAAAATCTAAACGTAACCCGAAATCGAAACCTAACCTTAAATCTAAACCTAAAATCTAAACCTAACCCCAAATCTAAATCTAAAATCTAAACCTAAAAACTAAACCTAAACCCAAATCTAAACCTAAAATCTAAACCTAACCCCAAATCTAAACCTAACCCCAAATCTAAACCTAAAATCTAAACCTAACCCCAAATCTAAACCTAACCCCAAATCTAAACCTAAAATCTAAACCTAACCCCAAATCTAAACCTAACCCCAAATCTAAACCTAAAATCTAAACCTAACCCCAAATCTAAACCTAACCCCAAATCTAAACCTAAAATCTAAACCTAACCCCAAATCTAAACCTAACCCCAAATCTAAACCTAAAATCTAAACCTAACCCCAAATTTAAACCTAAAATCTAAACCTAACCCCAAATCTATATCTAAAATCTAAATGTAACCCGAAATCGAAACCTAACCTTAAATCTAAACCTAAAATCTAAACCTAACCCCAAATCTAAACCTAAAATCTAAACCTAACCCCAAATCTAAACCTAACCCCAAATCTAAACCTAAAATCTAAACCTAACCCCAAATCTAAACCTAACCCCAAATCTAAACCTAAAATCTAAACCTAACCCCAAATCTAAACCTAACCCCAAATCTAAACCTAAAATCTAAACCTAACCCCAAATTTAAACCTAAAATCTAAACCTAACCCCAAATCTATATCTAAAATCTAAATGTAACCCGAAATCGAAACCTAACCTTAAATCTAAACCTAAAATCTAAACCTAACCCCAAATCTAAACCTAAAATCTAAACCTAACCCCAAATCTAAACCTAACCCCAAATCTAAACCTAAAATCTAAACCTAACCCCAAATCTAAACCAAACCCCAAATCTAAACCTAAAATCTAAACCTAACCCCAAATCTAAACCTAAAATCTAAACCTAACCCCAAATCTAAACCTAAAATCTAAACCTAACCCCAAATCTAAACCTAAAATCTAAACGTAACCCGAAATCGAAACCTAACCTTAAATCTAAACCTAAAATCTAAACCTAACCCCAAATCTAAATCTAAAATCTAAACCTAAAAACTAAACCTAAACCCAAATCTAAACCTAAAATCTAAACCTAACCCCAAATCTAAACCTAACCCCAAATCTAAACCTAAAATCTAAACCTAACCCCAAATCTAAACCTAACCCCAAATCTAAACCTAAAATCTAAACCTAACCCCAAATCTAAACCTAACCCCAAATCTAAACCTAAAATCTAAACCTAACCCCAAATCTAAACCTAACCCCAAATCTAAACCTAAAATCTAAACCTAACCCCAAATCTAAACCTAACCCCAAATCTAAACCTAAAATCTAAACCTAACCCCAAATTTAAACCTAAAATCTAAACCTAACCCCAAATCTATATCTAAAATCTAAATGTAACCCGAAATCGAAACCTAACCTTAAATCTAAACCTAAAATCTAAACCTAACCCCAAATCTAAACCTAAAATCTAAACCTAACCCCAAATCTAAACCTAACCCCAAATCTAAACCTAAAATCTAAACCTAACCCCAAATCTAAACCTAACCCCAAATCTAAACCTAAAATCTAAACCTAACCCCAAATCTAAACCTAAAATCTAAACCTAACCCCAAATCTAAACCTAACCCCAAATCTAAACCTAAAATCTAAACCTAACCCCAAATCTAAACCTAACCCCAAATCTAAACCTAAAATCTAAACCTAACCCCAAATCTAAACCTAACCCCAAATCTAAACCTAAAATCTAAACCTAACCCCAAATTTAAACCTAAAATCTAAACCTAACCCCAAATCTATATCTAAAATCTAAATGTAACCCGAAATCGAAACCTAACCTTAAATCTAAACCTAAAATCTAAACCTAACCCCAAATCTAAACCTAAAATCTAAACCTAACCCCAAATCTAAACCTAACCCCAAATCTAAACCTAAAATCTAAACCTAACCCCAAATCTAAACCTAACCCCAAATCTAAACCTAAAATCTAAACCTAACCCCAAATTTAAACCTAAAATCTAAACCTAACCCCAAATCTATATCTAAAATCTAAATGTAACCCGAAATCGAAACCTAACCTTAAATCTAAACCTAAAATCTAAACCTAACCCCAAATCTAAACCTAAAATCTAAACCTAACCCCAAATCTAAACCTAACCCCAAATCTAAACCTAAAATCTAAACCTAACCCCAAATCTAAACCTAACCCCAAATCTAAACCTAAAATCTAAACCTAACCCCAAATCTAAACCTAACCCCAAATCTAAACCTAAAATCTAAACCTAACCCCAAATTTAAACCTAAAATCTAAACCTAACCCCAAATCTATATCTAAAATCTAAATGTAACCCGAAATCGAAACCTAACCTTAAATCTAAACCTAAAATCTAAACCTAACCCCAAATCTAAACCTAAAATCTAAACCTAACCCCAAATCTAAACCTAACCCCAAATCTAAACCTAAAATCTAAACCTAACCCCAAATCTAAACCAAACCCCAAATCTAAACCTAAAATCTAAACCTAACCCCAAATCTAAACCTAAAATCTAAACCTAACCCCAAATCTAAACCTAAAATCTAAACCTAACCCCAAATCTAAACCTAAAATCTAAACGTAACCCGAAATCGAAACCTAACCTTAAATCTAAACCTAAAATCTAAACCTAACCCCAAATCTAAATCTAAAATCTAAACCTAAAAACTAAACCTAAACCCAAATCTAAACCTAAAATCTAAACCTAACCCCAAATCTAAACCTAACCCCAAATCTAAACCTAAAATCTAAACCTAACCCCAAATCTAAACCTAACCCCAAATCTAAACCTAAAATCTAAACCTAACCCCAAATCTAAACCTAACCCCAAATCTAAACCTAAAATCTAAACCTAACCCCAAATCTAAACCTAACCCCAAATCTAAACCTAAAATCTAAACCTAACCCCAAATCTAAACCTAACCCCAAATCTAAACCTAAAATCTAAACCTAACCCCAAATTTAAACCTAAAATCTAAACCTAACCCCAAATCTATATCTAAAATCTAAATGTAACCCGAAATCGAAACCTAACCTTAAATCTAAACCTAAAATCTAAACCTAACCCCAAATCTAAACCTAAAATCTAAACCTAACCCCAAATCTAAACCTAACCCCAAATCTAAACCTAAAATCTAAACCTAACCCCAAATCTAAACCTAACCCCAAATCTAAACCTAAAATCTAAACCTAACCCCAAATCTAAACCTAAAATCTAAACCTAACCCCAAATCTAAACCTAACCCCAAATCTAAACCTAAAATCTAAACCTAACCCCAAATCTAAACCTAACCCCAAATCTAAACCTAAAATCTAAACCTAACCCCAAATCTAAACCTAACCCCAAATCTAAACCTAAAATCTAAACCTAACCCCAAATTTAAACCTAAAATCTAAACCTAACCCCAAATCTATATCTAAAATCTAAATGTAACCCGAAATCGAAACCTAACCTTAAATCTAAACCTAAAATCTAAACCTAACCCCAAATCTAAACCTAAAATCTAAACCTAACCCCAAATCTAAACCTAACCCCAAATCTAAACCTAAAATCTAAACCTAACCCCAAATCTAAACCAAACCCCAAATCTAAACCTAAAATCTAAACCTAACCCCAAATCTAAACCTAAAATCTAAACCTAACCCCAAATCTAAACCTAAAATCTAAACCTAACCCCAAATCTAAACCTAACCCCAAATCTAAACCTAAAATCTAAACCTAACCCCAAATCTAAACCTAAAATCTAAACCTAACCCCAAATCTAAACCTAACCCCAAATCTAAACCTAAAATCTAAACCTAACCCCAAATCTAAACCTAACCCCAAATCTAAACCTAGAATCTAAACCTAACCCCAAATCTAAACCTAACCCCAAATCTAAACCTAAAATCTAAACCTAACCCCAAATCTAAATCTAACCCCAAATCTAAACCTAAAATCTAAACCTAACCCCAAATTTAAACCTAAAATCTAAACCTAACCCCAAATCTAAATCTAAAATCTAAACGTAACCCGAAATCGAAACCTAACCTTAAATCTAAACCTAAAATCTAAACCTAACCCCAAATCTAAACCTAAAATCTAAACCTATCCCCAAATCTAAACCTAAAATCTAAACCTAACCCCAAATCTAAACCTAAAATCTAAACCTAACCCCAAATCTAAACCTAACCCTAAATCTAAACCTAAAATCTAAACCTAACCCCAAATCTAAACCTAAAATCTAAACCTAACCCCAAATCTAAACCTAACCCCAAATCTAAACCTAAAATCTAAACCTAACCCCAAATCTAAACCTAACCCCAAATCTAAACCTAACATCTAAACCTAACCCCAAATCTAAACCTAAAATCTAAACCTAACCCCAAGTCTAAACCTAACCCCAAATCTAAACCTAACCCCAAATCTAAACCTAAAATCTAAACCTAACCCCAAATCTAAACTTAACCCCAAATCTAAACCTAAAATCTAAACCTAACCCCAAATCTAAACCTGAAATCTAAACCTAACCCCAAATCTAAACCTAAAATCTAAACCTAACCCCAAATCTAAACCTAAAATCTAAACGTAACCCGAAATCGAAACCTAACCTTAAATATAAACCTAAAATCTAAACCTAACCCCAAATCTAAACCTAAAATCTAAACCTAACCCCAAATCTAAACCTAAAATCTAAACCTAACCCCAAATCTAAACCTAACCCCAAATCTAAACCTAAAATCTAAACCTAACCCCAAATCTAAACCTAACCCCAAATCTAAACCTAAAATCTAAACCTAACCCCAAATCTAAACCTAAAATCTAAACCTAACCCCAAATCTAAACCTAACCCCAAATCTAAACCTAAAATCTAAACCTAACCCCAAATATAAACCTGAAATCTAAACCTAACCCCAAATCTAAACCTAAAATCTAAACCTAACCCCAAATCTAAACCTAAAATCTAAACCTAACCCCAAATCTAAACCTAATCCCAAATCTAAACCTAAAATCTAAACCTAACCCCAAATCTAAACCTAACCCCAAATCTAAACCTAAAATCTAAACCTAACCCCAAATCTAAACCTAAAATCTAAACCTAACCCCAAATCTAAACCTAACCCCAAATCTAAACCTAAAATCTAAACCTAACCCCAAATCTCAACCTAACCCCAAATCTAAACCTAACATCTAAACCTAACCCCAAATCTAAACCTAAAATCTAAACCTAACCCCAAGTCTAAACCTAACCCCAAATCTAAACCTAACCCCAAATCTAAACCGAAAATCTAAACCTAACCCCAAATCTAAACTTAACCCCAAATCTAAACCTAAAATCTAAACCTAACCCCAAATCTAAACCTGAAATCTAAACCTAACCCCAAATCTAAACCTAAAATCTAAACCTAACCCCAAATCTAAACCTAAAATCTAAACGTAACCCGAAATCGAAACCTAACCTTAAATATAAACCTAAAATCTAAACCTAACCCCAAATCTAAACCTAAAATCTAAACCTAACCCCAAATCTAAACCTAAAATCTAAACCTAACCCCAAATCTAAACCTAACCCCAAATCTAAACCTAAAATCTAAACCTAACCCCAAATCTAAACCTAAAATCTAAACCTAACCCCAAATCTAAACCTAAAATCTAAACCTAACCCCAAATCTAAACCTAACCCCAAATCTAAACCTAAAATCTAAACCTAACCCCAAATCTAAACCTGAAATCTAAACCTAACCCCAAATCTAAACCTAAAATCTAAACCTAACCCCAAATCTAAACCTAAAATCTAAACCTAACCCCAAATCTAAACCTAATCCCAAATCTAAACCTAAAATCTAAACCTAACCCCAAATCTAAACCTAAAATCTAAACCTAACCCCAAATCTAAACCTAAAATCTAAACCTAAAATCTAAACCTAACCCCAAATCTAAACCTAATCCCAAATCTAAACCTAAAATCTAAACCTAACCCCAAATCTCAACCTAACACCAAATCTAAACCTAACATCTAAACCTAACCCCAAATCTAAACCTAAAATCTAAACCTAACCCCAAGTCTAAACCTAACCCCAAATCTAAACCTAACCCCAAATCTAAACCGAAAATCTAAACCTAACCCCAAATCTAAACTTAACCCCAAATCTAAACCTAAAATCTAAACCTAACCCCAAATCTAAACCTGAAATCTAAACCTAACCCCAAATCTAAACCTAAAATCTAAACCTAACCCCAAATCTAAACCTAAAATCTAAACGTAACCCGAAATCGAAACCTAACCTTAAATATAAACCTAAAATCTAAACCTAACCCCAAATCTAAACCTAAAATCTAAACCTAACCCCAAATCTAAACCTAAACCCAAATCTAAACCTAAAATCTAAACCTAACCCCAAATCTAAACCTAACCCCAAATCTAAACCTAAAATCTAAACCTAACCCCAAATCTAAACCTAAAATCTAAACCTAACCCCAAATCTAAACCTAACCCCAAATCTAAACCTAAAATCTAAACCTAACCCCAAATCTAAACCTGAAATCTAAACCTAACCCCAAATCTAAACCTAAAATCTAAACCTAACCCCAAATCTAAACCTAAAATCTAAACCTAACCCCAAATCTAAACCTAATCCCAAATCTAAACCTAAAATCTAAACCTAACCCCAAATCTAAACCTAAAATCTAAACCTAACCCCAAATCTAAACCTAAAATCTAAACCTAAAATCTAAACCTAACCCCAAATCTAAACCTAATCCCAAATCTAAACCTAAAATCTAAACCTAACCCCAAATCTAAACCTAAAATCTAAACCTAACCCCAAATCTAAACCTAAAATCTAAACCTAACCCCAAATCTAAACCTAAAATCTAAACCTAATCCCAAATCTAAACCTAAAATCTAAACCTAACCCCAAATCTAAACCTAACCCCAAATCTAAACCTAAAATCTAAACCTAACCCCAAATCTAAACCTAACCCCAAATCTAAACCTAAAATCTAAACCTAACCCCAAATCTAAACCTAACCCCAAATCTAAACCTAGAATCTAAACCTAACCCCAAATCTAAACCTAACCCCAAATCTAAACCTAAAATCTAAACCTAACCCCAAATCTAAATCTAACCCCAAATCTAAACCTAAAATCTAAACCTAACCCCAAATTTAAATCTAAAATCTAAACCTAACCCCAAATCTAAATCTAAAATCTAAACGTAACCCGAAATCGAAACCTAACCTTAAATCTAAACCTAAAATCTAAACCTAACCCCAAATCTAAACCTAAAATCTAAACCTAACCCCAAATCTAAATCTAAAATCTAAACCTAAAATCTAAACCTAACCCCAAATCTAAACCTAAAATCTAAACTTAACCCCAAATCTAAACCTAACCCCAAATCTAAACCTAAAATCTAAACCAAACCCCAAATCTAAACCTAAAATCTAAACCTAACCCCAAATCTATACCTAACCCCAAATCTAAACCTAAAATCTAAACCTAACCCCAAATCTAAACCTAACCCCAAATCTAAACCTAAAATCTAAACCTAACCCCAAATCTAAACCTAAAATCTAAACCTAACCCCAAGTCTAAACCTAACCCCAAATCTAAACCTAACCCCAAATCTAAACCTAAAATCTAAACCTAACCCCAAATCTAAACCTATCCCCAAATCTAAACCTAACCCCAAATCTAAACCTAAAATCTAAACCTAACCCCAAATCTAAACCTAACCCCAAATCTAAACCTAAAATCTAAACCTAACCCCAAATCTAAACCTGAAATCTAAACCTAACCTTAAATATAAACCTAAAATCTAAACCTAACCCCAAATCTAAACCTAAAATCTAAACCTAACCCCAAATCTAAACCTAAAATCTAAACCTAACCCCAAATCTAAACCTAACCCCAAATCTAAACCTAAAATCTAAACCTAACCCCAAATCCAAACCTAAAATCTAAACCTAACCCCAAATCTAAACCTAACCCCAAATCTAAACCTAAAATCTAAACCTAACCCCAAATCTAAACCTAAAATCTAAACCTAACCCCAAATCTAAACCTAAAATCTAAACCTAACCCCAAATCTAAACCTAAAATCTAAACCTAAAATCTAAACCTAACCCCAAATCTAAACCTGAAATCTAAACCTAACCCCAAATCTAAACCTAAAATCTAAACCTAACCCCAAATCTAAACCTAAAATCTAAACGTAACCCGAAATCGAAACCTAACCTTAAATCTAAACCTAAAATCTAAACCTAACCCCAAATCTAAATCTAAAATCTAAACCTAAAAACTAAACCTAAACCCAAATCTAAACCTAAAATCTAAACCTAACCCCAAATCTAAACCTAACCCCAAATCTAAACCTAAAATCTAAACCTAACCCCAAATCTAAACCTAAAATCTAAACCTAACCCCAAATCTAAACCTAACCCCAAATCTAAACCTAAAATCTAAACCTAACCCCAAATCTAAACCTAACCCCAAATCTAAACCTAAAATCTAAACCTAACCCCAAATCTAAACCTAACCCCAAATCTAAACCTAAAATCTAAACCTAACCCCAAATCTAAACCTAACCCCAAATCTAAACCTAAAATCTAAACCTAACCCCAAATTTAAACCTAAAATCTAAACCTAACCCCAAATCTATATCTAAAATCTAAATGTAACCCGAAATCGAAACCTAACCTTAAATCTAAACCTAAAATCTAAACCTAACCCCAAATCTAAACCTAAAATCTAAACCTAACCCCAAATCTAAACCTAACCCCAAATCTAAACCTAAAATCTAAACCTAACCCCAAATCTAAACCTAACCCCAAATCTAAACCTAAAATCTAAACCTAACCCCAAATCTAAACCTAAAATCTAAACCTAACCCCAAATCTAAACCTAACCCCAAATCTAAACCTAAAATCTAAACCTAACCCCAAATCTAAACCTAACCCCAAATCTAAACCTAAAATCTAAACCTAAGCCCAAATCTAAACCTAACCCCAAATCTAAACCTAAAATCTAAACCTAACCCCAAATTTAAACCTAAAATCTAAACCTAACCCCAAATCTATATCTAAAATCTAAATGTAACCCGAAATCGAAACCTAACCTTAAATCTAAACCTAAAATCTAAACCTAACCCCAAATCTAAACCTAAAATCTAAACCTAACCCCAAATCTAAACCTAACCCCAAATCTAAACCTAAAATCTAAACCTAACCCCAAATCTAAACCAAACCCCAAATCTAAACCTAAAATCTAAACCTAACCCCAAATCTAAACCTAAAATCTAAACCTAACCCCAAATCTAAACCTAAAATCTAAACCTAACCCCAAATCTAAACCTAACCCCAAATCTAAACCTAAAATCTAAACCTAACCCCAAATCTAAACCTAAAATCTAAACCTAACCCCAAATCTAAACCTAACCCCAAATCTAAACCTAAAATCTAAACCTAACCCCAAATCTAAACCTAACCCCAAATCTAAACCTAGAATCTAAACCTAACCCCAAATCTAAACCTAACCCCAAATCTAAACCTAAAATCTAAACCTAACCCCAAATCTAAATCTAACCCCAAATCTAAACCTAAAATCTAAACCTAACCCCAAATTTAAACCTAAAATCTAAACCTAACCCCAAATCTAAATCTAAAATCTAAACGTAACCCGAAATCGAAACCTAACCTTAAATCTAAACCTAAAATCTAAACCTAACCCCAAATCTAAACCTAAAATCTAAACCTATCCCCAAATCTAAACCTAAAATCTAAACCTAAAATCTAAACCTAACCCCAAATCTAAACCTAAAATCTAAACCTAACCCCAAATCTAAACCTAACCCCAAATCTAAACCTAAAATCTAAACCTAACCCCAAATCTAAACCTAAAATCTAAACGTAACCCGAAATCGAAACCTAACCCCAAATCTAAACCTAAAATCTAAACCTAACCCCAAATCTAAACCTAACCCCAAATCTAAACCTAACATCTAAACCTAACCCCAAATCTAAACCTAAAATCTAAACCTAACCCCAAGTCTAAACCTAACCCCAAATCTAAACCTAACCCCAAATCTAAACCTAAAATCTAAACCTAACCCCAAATCTAAACTTAACCCCAAATCTAAACCTAAAATCTAAACCTAACCCCAAATCTAAACCTGAAATCTAAACCTAACCCCAAATCTAAACCTAAAATCTAAACCTAACCCCAAATCTAAACCTAAAATCTAAACGTAACCCGAAATCGAAACCTAACCTTAAATATAAACCTAAAATCTAAACCTAACCCCAAATCTAAACCTAAAATCTAAACCTAACCCCAAATCTAAACCTAAAATCTAAACCTAACCCCAAATCTAAACCTAACCCCAAATCTAAACCTAAAATCTAAACCTAACCCCAAATCTAAACCTAACCCCAAATCTAAACCTAAAATCTAAACCTAACCCCAAATCTAAACCTAAAATCTAAACCTAACCCCAAATCTAAACCTAACCCCAAATCTAAACCTAAAATCTAAACCTAACCCCAAATATAAACCTGAAATCTAAACCTAACCCCAAATCTAAACCTAAAATCTAAACCTAACCCCAAATCTAAACCTAAAATCTAAACCTAACCCCAAATCTAAACCTAATCCCAAATCTAAACCTAAAATCTAAACCTAACCCCAAATCTAAACCTAAAATCTAAACCTAACCCCAAATCTAAACCTAAAATCTAAACCTAAAATCTAAACCTAAAATCTAAACCTAACCCCAAATCTAAACCTAATCCCAAATCTAAACCTAAAATCTAAACCTAACCCCAAATCTAAACCTAAAATCTAAACCTAACCCCAAATCTAAACCTAAAATCTAAACCTAATCCCAAATCTAAACCTACAATCTAAACCTAACCCCAAATCTAAACCTAACCCCAAATCTAAACCTAAAATCTAAACCTAACCCCAAATCTAAACCTAAAATCTAAACCTAACCCCAAATCTAAACCTAACCCCAAATCTAAACCTAAAATCTAAACCTAACCCCAAATCTAAACCTAGAATCTAAACCTAACCCCAAATCTAAACCTAACCCCAAATCTAAACCTAAAATCTAAACCTAACCCCAAATCTAAACCTAACCCCAAATCTAAACCTAAAATCTAAACCTAACCCCAAATTTAAACCTAAAATCTAAACCTAACCCCAAATCTAAATCTAAAATCTAAACGTAACCCGAAATCGAAACCTAACCTTAAATCTAAACCTAAAATCTAAACCTAACCCCAAATCTAAACCTAAAATCTAAACCTAACCCCAAATCTAAACCTAAAATCTAAACCTAAAATCTAAACCTAACCCCAAATCTAAACCTAAAATCTAAACTTAACCCCAAATCTAAACCTAACCCCAAATCTAAACCTAAAATCTAAACCAAACCCCAAATCTAAACCTAAAATCTAAACCTAACCCCAAATCTATACCTAACCGCAAATCTAAACCTAAAATCTAAACCTAACCCCAAATCTAAACCTAACCCCAAATCTAAACCTAAAATCTAAACCTAACCCCAAATCTAAACCTAAAATCTAAACCTAACCCCAAGTCTAAACCTAACCCCAAATCTAAACCTAACCCCAAATCTAAACCTAAAATCTAAACCTAACCCCAAATCTAAACCTAACCCCAAATCTAAACCTAACCCCAAATCTAAACCTAAAATCTAAACCTAACCCCAAATCTAAACTTAACCCCAAATCTAAACCTAAAATCTAAACCTAACCCCAAATCTAAATCTGAAATCTAAACCTAACCCCAAATCTAAACCTAAAATCTAAACCTAACCCCAAATCTAAACCTAAAATCTAAACGTAACCCGAAATCGAAACCTAACCTTAAATATAAACCTAAAATCTAAACCTAACCCCAAATCTAAACCTAAAATCTAAACCTAACCCCAAATCTAAACCTAAAATCTAAACCTAACCCCAAATCTAAACCTAACCCCAAATCTAAACCTAAAATCTAAACCTAACCCCAAATCCAAACCTAAAATCTAAACCTAACCCCAAATCTAAACCTAACCCCAAATCTAAACCTAAAATCTAAACCTAACCCCAAATCTAAACCTAAAATCTAAACCTAACCCCAAATCTAAACTTAACCCCAAATCTAAACCTAAAATCTAAACCTAACCCCAAATCTAAACCTGAAATCTAAACCTAACCCCAAATCTAAACCTGAAATCTAAACCTAACCCCAAATCTAAACCTAAAATCTAAACCTAACCCCAAATCTAAACCTAAAATCTAAACGTAACCCGAAATCGAAACATAACCTTAAATCTAAACCTAAAATCTAAACCTAACCCCAAATCTAAATCTAAAATCTAAACCTAAAATCTAAACCTAAACCCAAATCTAAACCTAAAATCTAAACCTAACCCCAAATCTAAACCTAACCCCAAATCTAAACCTAAAATCTAAACCTAACCCCAAATCTAAACCTAACCCCAAATCTAAACCTAAAATCTAAACCTAACCCCAAATCTAAACCTAAAATCTAAACCTAACCCCAAATCTAAACCTAAAATCTAAACCTAACCCCAAATCTAAACCTAACCCCAAATCTAAACCTAAAATCTAAACCTAACCCCAAATCTAAACCTAACCCCAAATCTAAACCTAAAATCTAAACCTAACCCCAAATCTAAACCTAACCCCAAATCTAAACCTAAAATCTTAACCTAACCCCAAATTTAAACCTAAAATCTAAACCTAACCCCAAATCTATATCTAAAATCTAAATGTAACCCGAAATCGAAACCTAACCTTAAATCTAAACCTAAAATCTAAACCTAACCCCAAATCTAAACCTAAAATCTAAACCTAACCCCAAATCTAAACCTAACCCCAAATCTAAACCTAAAATCTAAACCTAACCCCAAATCTAAACCAAACCCCAAATCTAAACCTAAAATCTAAACCTAACCCCAAATCTAAACCTAAAATCTAAACCTAACCCCAAGTCTAAACCTAACCCCAAATCTAAACCTAACCCCAAATCTAAACCTAAAATCTAAACCTAACCCCAAATCTAAACCTAACCCCAAATCTAAACCTAAAATCTAAACCTAACCCCAAATCTAAACTTAACCCCAAATCTAAACCTAAAATCTAAACCTAACCCCAAATCTAAACCTGAAATCTAAACCTAACCCCAAATCTAAACCTAAAATCTAAACCTAACCCCAAATCTAAACCTAAAATCTAAACGTAACCCGAAATCGAAACCTACCCTTAAATATAAACCTAAAATCTAAACCTAACCCCAAATCTAAACCTAAAATCTAAACCTAACCCCAAATCTAAACCTAAAATCTAAACCTAACCCCAAATCTAAACCTAACCCCAAATCTAAACCTAAAATCTAAACCTAACCCCAAATCCAAACCTAAAATCTAAACCTAACCCCAAATCTAAACCTAAAATCTAAACCTAACCCCAAATCTAAACCTAAAATCTAAACCTATCCCCAAATCTAAACCTAAAATCTAAACCTAAAATCTAAACCTAACCCCAAATCTAAACCTAAAATCTAAACCTAACCCCAAATCTAAACCTAACCCCAAATCTAAACCTAAAATCTAAACCTAACCCCAAATCTAAACCTAAAATCTAAACCTAACCCCAAATCTAAACCTAACCCCAAATCTAAAACTAAAATCTAAACCTAACCCCAAATCTAAACCTAACCCCAAATCTAAACCTAACATCTAAACCTAACCCCAAATCTAAACCTAAAATCTAAACCTAACCCCAAGTCTAAACCTAACCCCAAATCTAAACCTAACCCCAAATCTAAACCTAAAATCTAAACCTATCCCCAAATCTAAACCTAAAATCTAAACCTAAAATCTAAACCTAACCCCAAATCTAAACCTAAAATCTAAACCTAACCCCAAATCTAAACCTAACCCCAAATCTAAACCTAAAATCTAAACCTAACCCCAAATCTAAATCTAAAATCTAAACCTAACCCCAAATCTAAACCTAACCCCAAATCTAAACCTAAAATCTAAACCTAACCCCAAATCTAAACCTAACCCCAAATCTAAACCTAACATCTAAACCTAACCCCAAATGTAAACCTTACCCCAAATCTAAACCTAAAATCTAAACCTAACCCCAAATCTAAACCTAAAATCTAAACCTAACCCCAAATCTAAACCTAAAATCTAAACCTAAAATCTAAACCTAACCCCAAGTCTAAACCTAACCCCAAATCTAAACCTAACCCCAAATCTAAACCTAAAATCTAAACCTAACCCCAAATCTAAACCTATCCCCAAATCTAAACCTAACCCCAAATCTAAACCTAAAATCTAAACCTAACCCCAAATCTAAACCTAACCCCAAATCTAAACCTAAAATCTAAACCTAACCCCAAATCTAAACCTGAAATCTAAACCTAACCCCAAATCTAAACCTAAAATCTAAACCTAACCCCAAATCTAAACCTAAAATCTAAACGTAACCCGAAATCGAAACCTAACCTTAAATATAAACCTAAAATCTAAACCTAACCCCAAATCTAAACCTAAAATCTAAACCTAACCCCAAATCTAAACCTAAAATCTAAACCTAACCCCAAATCTAAACCTAACCCCAAATCTAAACCTAAAATCTAAACCTAACCCCAAATCCAAACCTAAAATCTAAACCTAACCCCAAATCTAAACCTAACCCCAAATCTAAACCTAAAATCTAAACCTAACCCCAAATCTAAACCTAAAATCTAAACCTAACCCCAAATCTAAACCTAAAATCTAAACCTAACCCCAAATCTAAACCTAACCCCAAATCTAAACCTAAAATCTAAACCTAACCCCAAATCTAAACCTGAAATCTAAACCTAACCCCAAATCTAAACCTAAAATCTAAACCTAACCCCAAATCTAAACCTAAAATCTAAACGTAACCCGAAATCGAAACCTAACCTTAAATCTAAACCTAAAATCTAAACCTAACCCCAAATCTAAATCTAAAATCTAAACCTAAAAACTAAACCTAAACCCAAATCTAAACCTAAAATCTAAACCTAACCCCAAATCTAAACCTAAAATCTAAACCTAACCCCAAATCTAAACCTAAAATCTAAACCTAACCCCAAATCTAAACCTAACCCCAAATCTAAACCTAAAATCTAAACCTAACCCCAAATCTAAACCTAACCCCAAATCTAAACCTGAAATCTAAACCTAACCCCAAATCTAAACCTAAAATCTAAACCTAACCCCAAATCTAAACCTAAAATCTAAACGTAACCCGAAATCGAAACCTAACCTTAAATCTAAACCTAAAATCTAAACCTAACCCCAAATCTAAATCTAAAATCTAAACCTAAAAACTAAACCTAACCCCAAATCTAAACCTAAAATCTAAACCTAACCCCAAATCTAAACCTAAAATCTAAACCTAACCCCAAATCTAAACCTAACCCCAAATCTAAACCTAAAATCTAAACCTAACCCCAAATCTAAACCTAACCCCAAATCTAAACCTAAAATCTAAACCTAACCCCAAATCTAAACCTAACCCCAAATCTAAACCTAAAATCTAAACCTAACCCCAAATCTAAACCTAACCCCAAATCTAAACCTAAAATCTAAACCTAACCCCAAATTTAAACCTAAAATCTAAACCTAACCCCAAATCTATATCTAAAATCTAAATGTAACCCGAAATCGAAACCTAACCTTAAATCTAAACCTAAAATCTAAACCTAACCCCAAATCTAAACCTAAAATCTAAACCTAACCCCAAATCTAAACCTAACCCCAAATCTAAACCTAAAATCTAAACCTAACCCCAAATCTAAACCTAACCCCAAATCTAAACCTAAAATCTAAACCTAACCCCAAATCTAAACCTAAAATCTAAACCTAACCCCAAATCTAAACCTAACCCCAAATCTAAACCTAAAATCTAAACCTAACCCCAAATCTAAACCTAACCCCAAATCTAAACCTAAAATCTAAACCTAACCCCAAATCTAAACCTAACCCCAAATCTAAACCTAAAATCTAAACCTAACCCCAAATTTAAACCTAAAATCTAAACCTAACCCCAAATCTATATCTAAAATCTAAATGTAACCCGAAATCGAAACCTAACCTTAAATCTAAACCTAAAATCTAAACCTAACCCCAAATCTAAACCTAAAATCTAAACCTAACCCCAAATCTAAACCTAACCCCAAATCTAAACCTAAAATCTAAACCTAACCCCAAATCTAAACCAAACCCCAAATCTAAACCTAAAATCTAAACCTAACCCCAAATCTAAACCTAAAATCTAAACCTAACCCCAAATCTAAACCTAAAATCTAAACCTAACCCCAAATCTAAACCTAACCCCAAATCTAAACCTAAAATCTAAACCTAACCCCAAATCTAAACCTAAAATCTAAACCTAACCCCAAATCTAAACCTAACCCCAAATCTAAACCTAAAATCTAAACCTAACCCCAAATCTAAACCTAACCCCAAATCTAAACCTAGAATCTAAACCTAACCCCAAATCTAAACCTAACCCCAAATCTAAACCTAAAATCTAAACCTAACCCCAAATCTAAATCTAACCCCAAATCTAAACCTAAAATCTAAACCTAACCCCAAATTTAAACCTAAAATCTAAACCTAACCCCAAATCTAAATCTAAAATCTAAACGTAACCCGAAATCGAAACCTAACCTTAAATCTAAACCTAAAATCTAAACCTAACCCCAAATCTAAACCTAAAATCTAAACCTATCCCCAAATCTAAACCTAAAATCTAAACCTAAAATCTAAACCTAACCCCAAATCTAAACCTAAAATCTAAACCTAACCCGAAATCGAAACCTAACCCCAAATCTAAACCTAAAATCTAAACCTAACCCCAAATCTAAACCTAAAATCTAAACCTAACCCCAAATCTAAACCTAACCCCAAATCTAAACCTAAAATCTAAACCTAACCCCAAATCTAAACCTAACCCCAAATCTAAACCTAACATCTAAACCTAACCCCAAATCTAAACCTAAAATCTAAACCTAACCCCAAGTCTAAACCTAACCCCAAATCTAAACCTAAAATCTAAACCTAACCCCAAATCTAAACTTAACCCCAAATCTAAACCTAAAATCTAAACCTAACCCCAAATCTAAACCTGAAATCTAAACCTAACCCCAAATCTAAACCTAAAATCTAAACCTAACCCCAAATCTAAACCTAAAATCTAAACGTAACCCGAAATCGAAACCTAACCTTAAATATAAACCTAAAATCTAAACCTAACCCCAAATCTAAACCTAAAATCTAAACCTAACCCCAAATCTAAACCTAAAATCTAAACCTAACCCCAAATCTAAACCTAACCCCAAATCTAAACCTAAAATCTAAACCTAACCCCAAATCTAAACCTAACCCCAAATCTAAACCTAAAATCTAAACCTAACCCCAAATCTAAACCTAAAATCTAAACCTAACCCCAAATCTAAACCTAACCCCAAATCTAAACCTAAAATCTAAACCTAACCCCAAATATAAACCTGAAATCTAAACCTAACCCCAAATCTAAACCTAAAATCTAAACCTAACCCCAAATCTAAACCTAAAATCTAAACCTAACCCCAAATCTAAACCTAATCCCAAATCTAAACCTAAAATCTAAACCTAACCCCAAATCTAAACCTAAAATCTAAACCTAACCCCAAATCTAAACCTAAAATCTAAACCTAAAATCTAAACCTAGAATCTAAACCTAACCCCAAATCTAAACCTAACCCCAAATCTAAACCTAAAATCTAAACCTAACCCCAAATCTAAATCTAACCCCAAATCTAAACCTAAAATCTAAACCTAACCCCAAATTTAAACCTAAAATCTAAACCTAACCCCAAATCTATATCTAAAATCTAAATGTAACCCGAAATCGAAACCTAACCTTAAATCTAAACCTAAAATCTAAACCTAACCCCAAATCTAAACCTAAAATCTAAACCTAACCCCAAATCTAAACCTAACCCCAAATCTAAACCTAAAATCTAAACCTAACCCCAAATCTAAACCAAACCCCAAATCTAAACCTAAAATCTAAACCTAACCCCAAATCTAAACCTAAAATCTAAACCTAACCCCAAATCTAAACCTAAAATCTAAACCTAACCCCAAATCTAAACCTAACCCCAAATCTAAACCTAAAATCTAAACCTAACCCCAAATCTAAACCTAAAATCTAAACCTAACCCCAAATCTAAACCTAACCCCAAATCTAAACCTAAAATCTAAACCTAACCCCAAATCTAAACCTAACCCCAAATCTAAACCTAGAATCTAAACCTAACCCCAAATCTAAACCTAACCCCAAATCTAAACCTAAAATCTAAACCTAACCCCAAATCTAAATCTAACCCCAAATCTAAACCTAAAATCTAAACCTAACCCCAAATTTAAACCTAAAATCTAAACCTAACCCCAAATCTAAATCTAAAATCTAAACGTAACCCGAAATCGAAACCTAACCTTAAATCTAAACCTAAAATCTAAACCTAACCCCAAATCTAAACCTAAAATCTAAACCTATCCCCAAATCTAAACCTAAAATCTAAACCTAAAATCTAAACCTAACCCCAAATCTAAACCTAAAATCTAAACCTAACCCGAAATCGAAACCTAACCCCAAATCTAAACCTAAAATCTAAACCTAACCCCAAATCTAAACCTAAAATCTAAACCTAACCCCAAATCTAAACCTAACCCCAAATCTAAACCTAAAATCTAAACCTAACCCCAAATCTAAACCTAACCCCAAATCTAAACCTAACATCTAAACCTAACCCCAAATCTAAACCTAAAATCTAAACCTAACCCCAAGTCTAAACCTAACCCCAAATCTAAACCTAAAATCTAAACCTAACCCCAAATCTAAACTTAACCCCAAATCTAAACCTAAAATCTAAACCTAACCCCAAATCTAAACCTGAAATCTAAACCTAACCCCAAATCTAAACCTAAAATCTAAACCTAACCCCAAATCTAAACCTAAAATCTAAACGTAACCCGAAATCGAAACCTAACCTTAAATATAAACCTAAAATCTAAACCTAACCCCAAATCTAAACCTAAAATCTAAACCTAACCCCAAATCTAAACCTAAAATCTAAACCTAACCCCAAATCTAAACCTAACCCCAAATCTAAACCTAAAATCTAAACCTAACCCCAAATCTAAACCTAACCCCAAATCTAAACCTAAAATCTAAACCTAACCCCAAATCTAAACCTAAAATCTAAACCTAACCCCAAATCTAAACCTAACCCCAAATCTAAACCTAAAATCTAAACCTAACCCCAAATATAAACCTGAAATCTAAACCTAACCCCAAATCTAAACCTAAAATCTAAACCTAACCCCAAATCTAAACCTAAAATCTAAACCTAACCCCAAATCTAAACCTAATCCCAAATCTAAACCTAAAATCTAAACCTAACCCCAAATCTAAACCTAAAATCTAAACCTAACCCCAAATCTAAACCTAAAATCTAAACCTAAAATCTAAACCTAAAATCTAAACCTAACCCCAAATCTAAACCTAATCCCAAATCTAAACCTAAAATCTAAACCTAACCCCAAATCTAAACCTAAAATCTAAACCTAACCCCAAATCTAAACCTAAAATCTAAACCTAACCCCAAATCTAAACCTAAAATCTAAACCTAATCCCAAATCTAAACCTACAATCTAAACCTAACCCCAAATCTAAACCTAACCCCAAATCTAAACCTAAAATCTAAACCTAACCCCAAATCTAAACCTAAAATCTAAACCTAACCCCAAATCTAAACCTAACCCCAAATCTAAACCTAAAATCTAAACCTAACCCCAAATCTAAACCTAACCCCAAATCTAAACCTAGAATCTAAACCTAACCCCAAATCTAAACCTAACCCCAAATCTAAACCTAAAATCTAAACCTAACCCCAAATCTAAACCTAACCCCAAATCTAAACCTAAAATCTAAACCTAACCCCAAATTTAAACCTAAAATCTAAACCTAACCCCAAATCTAAATCTAAAATCTAAACGTAACCCGAAATCGAAACCTAACCTTAAATCTAAACCTTAAAATCTAAACCTAACCCCAAATCTAAACCTAAAATCTAAACCTAACCCCAAATCTAAACCTAAAATCTAAACCTAAAATCTAAACCTAACCCCAAATCTAAACCTAAAATCTAAACTTAACCCCAAATCTAAACCTAACCCCAAATCTAAACCTAAAATCTAAACCAAACCCCAAATCTAAACCTAAAATCTAAACCTAACCCCAAATCTATACCTAACCGCAAATCTAAACCTAAAATGTAAACCTAACCCCAAATCTAAACCTAACCCCAAATCTAAACCTAAAATCTAAACCTAACCCCAAATCTAAACCTAAAATCTAAACCTAACCCCAAGTCTAAACCTAACCCCAAATCTAAACCTAACCCCAAATCTAAACCTAAAATCTAAACCTAACCCCAAATCTAAACCTAACCCCAAATCTAAACCTAACCCCAAATCTAAACCTAAAATCTAAACCTAACCCCAAATCTAAACTTAACCCCAAATCTAAACCTAAAATCTAAACCTAACCCCAAATCTAAACCTGAAATCTAAACCTAACCCCAAATCTAAACCTAAAATCTAAACCTAACCCCAAATCTAAACCTAAAATCTAAACGTAACCCGAAATCGAAACCTAACCTTAAATATAAACCTAAAATCTAAACCTAACCCCAAATCTAAACCTAAAATCTAAACCTAACCCCAAATCTAAACCTAAAATCTAAACCTAACCCCAAATCTAAACCTAACCCCAAATCTAAACCTAAAATCTAAACCTAACCCCAAATCCAAACCTAAAATCTAAACCTAACCCCAAATCTAAACCTAACCCCAAATCTAAACCTAAAATCTAAACCTAACCCCAAATCTAAACCTAAAATCTAAACCTAACCCCAAATCTAAACCTAACCCCAAATCTAAACCTAAAATCTAAACCTAACCCCAAATCTAAACCTGAAATCTAAACCTAACCCCAAATCTGAACCTGAAATCTAAACCTAACCCCAAATCTAAACCTAAAATCTAAACCTAACCCCAAATCTAAACCTAAAATCTAAACGTAACCCGAAATCGAAACATAACCTTAAATCTAAACCTAAAATCTAAACCTAACCCCAAATCTAAATCTAAAATCTAAACCTAAAATCTAAACCTAAACCCAAATCTAAACCTAAAATCTAAACCTAACCCCAAATCTAAACCTAACCCCAAATCTAAACCTAAAATCTAAACCTAACCCCAAATCTAAACCTAACCCCAAATCTAAACCTAAAATCTAAACCTAACCCCAAATCTAAAACTAAAATCTAAACCTAACCCCAAATCTAAACCTAAAATCTAAACCTAACCCCAAATCTAAACCTAACCCCAAATCTAAACCTAAAATCTAAACCTAACCCCAAATCTAAACCTAACCCCAAATCTAAACCTAAAATCTAAACCTAACCCCAAATCTAAACCTAACCCCAAATCTAAACCTAAAATCTTAACCTAACCCCAAATTTAAACCTAAAATCTAAACCTAACCCCAAATCTATATCTAAAATCTAAATGTAACCCGAAATCGAAACCTAACCTTAAATCTAAACCTAAAATCTAAACCTAACCCCAAATCTAAACCTAAAATCTAAAACTAACCCCAAATCTAAACCTAACCCCAAATCTAAACCTAAAATCTAAACCTAACCCCAAATCTAAACCAAACCCCAAATCTAAACCTAAAATCTAAACCTAACCCCAAATCTAAACCTAAAATCTAAACCTAACCCCAAGTCTAAACCTAACCCCAAATCTAAACCTAACCCCAAATCTAAACCTAAAATCTAAACCTAACCCCAAATCTAAACCTAACCCCAAATCTAAACCTAAAATCTAAACCTAACCCCAAATCTAAACTTAACCCCAAATCTAAACCTAAAATCTAAACCTAACCCCAAATCTAAACCTGAAATCTAAACCTAACCCCAAATCTAAACCTAAAATCTAAACCTAACCCCAAATCTAAACCTAAAATCTAAACGTAACCCGAAATCGAAACCTACCCTTAAATATAAACCTAAAATCTAAACCTAACCCCAAATCTAAACCTAAAATCTAAACCTAACCCCAAATCTAAACCTAAAATCTAAACCTAACCCCAAATCTAAACCTAACCCCAAATCTAAACCTAAAATCTAAACCTAACCCCAAATCCAAACCTAAAATCTAAACCTAACCCCAAATCTAAACCTAAAATCTAAACCTAACCCCAAATCTAAACCTAAAATCTAAACCTATCCCCAAATCTAAACCTAAAATCTAAACCTAAAATCTAAACCTAACCCCAAATCTAAACCTAAAATCTAAACCTAACCCCAAATCTAAACCTAACCCCAAATCTAAACCTAAAATCTAAACCTAACCCCAAATCTAAACCTAAAATCTAAACCTAAACCCAAATCTAAACCTAACCCCAAATCTAAACCTAAAATCTAAACCTAACCCCAAATCTAAACCTAACCCCAAATCTAAACCTAACATCTAAACCTAACCCCAAATCTAAACCTAAAATCTAAACCTAACCCCAAGTCTAAACCTAACCCCAAATCTAAACCTAACCCCAAATCTAAACCTAAAATCTAAACCTATCCCCAAATCTAAACCTAAAATCTAAACCTAAAATCTAAACCTAACCCCAAATCTAAACCTAAAATCTAAACCTAACCCCAAATCTAAACCTAACCCCAAATCTAAACCTAAAATCTAAACCTAACCCCAAATCTAAATCTAAAATCTAAACCTAACCCCAAATCTAAACCTAACCCCAAATCTAAACCTAAAATCTAAACCTAACCCCAAATCTAAACCTAACCCCAAATCTAAACCTAACATCTAAACCTAACCCCAAATCTAAACCTAAAATCTAAACCTAACCCCAAGTCTAAACCTAACCCCAAATCTAAACCTAACCCCAAATCTAAACCTAAAATCTAAACCTAACCCCAAATCTAAACTTAACCCCAAATCTAAACCTAAAATCTAAACCTAACCCCAAATCTAAACCTGAAATCTAAACCTAACCCCAAATCTAAACCTAAAATCTAAACCTAACCCCAAATCTAAACCTAAAATCTAAACGTAACCCGAAATCGAAACCTAACCTTAAATATAAACCTAAAATCTAAACCTAACCCCAAATCTAAACCTAAAATCTAAACCTAACCCCAAATCTAAACCTAAAATCTAAACCTAACCCCAAATCTAAACCTAACCCCAAATCTAAACCTAAAATCTAAACCTAACCCCAAATCTAAACCTAACCCCAAATCTAAACCTAAAATCTAAACCTAACCCCAAATCTAAACCTAAAATCTAAACCTAACCCCAAATCTAAACCTAACCCCAAATCTAAACCTAAAATCTAAACCTAACCCCAAATTTAAACCTGAAATCTAAACCTAACCCCAAATCTAAACCTAAAATCTAAACCTAACCCCAAATCTAAACCTAAAATCTAAACCTAACCCCAAATCTAAACCTAATCCCAAATCTAAACCTAAAATCTAAACCTAACCCCAAATCTAAACCTAAAATCTAAACCTAACCCCAAATCTAAACCTAAAATCTAAACCTAAAATCTAAACCTAACCCCAAATCTAAACCTAATCCCAAATCTAAACCTAAAATCTAAACCTAACCCCAAATCTAAACCTAAAATCTAAACCTAACCCCAAATCTAAACCTAAAATCTAAACCTAACCCCAAATCTAAACCTAAAATCTAAACCTAATCCCAAATCTAAACCTAAAATCTAAACCTAACCCCAAATCTAAACCTAACCCCAAATCTAAACCTAAAATCTAAACCTAACCCCAAATCTAAACCTAAAATCTAAACCTAACCCCAAATCTAAACCTAACCCCAAATCTAAACCTAAAATCTAAACCTAACCCCAAATCTAAACCTAACCCCAAATCTAAACCTAGAATCTAAACCTAACCCCAAATCTAAACCTAACCCCAAATCTAAACCTAAAATCTAAACCTAACCCCAAATCTAAACCTAACCCCAAATCTAAACCTAAAATCTAAACCTAACCCCAAATTTAAACCTAAAATCTAAACCTAACCCCAAATCTAAATCTAAAATCTAAACGTAACCCGAAATCGAAACCTAACCTTAAATCTAAACCTAAAATCTAAACCTAACCCCAAATCTAAACCTAAAATCTAAACCTAACCCCAAATCTAAACCTAAAATCTAAACCTAAAATCTAAACCTAACCCCAAATCTAAACCTAAAATCTAAACTTAACCCCAAATCTAAACCTAACCCCAAATCTAAACCTAAAATCTAAACCAAACCCCAAATCTAAACCTAAAATCTAAACCTAACCCCAAATCTATACCTAACCCCAAATCTAAACCTAAAATCTAAACCTAACCCCAAATCTAAACCTAACCCCAAATCTAAACCTAAAATCTAAACCTAACCCCAAATCTAAACCTAAAATCTAAACCTAACCCCAAGTCTAAACCTAACCCCAAATCTAAACCTAACCCCAAATCTAAACCTAAAATCTAAACCTAACCCCAAATCTAAACCTAACCCCAAATCTAAACCTAACCCCAAATCTAAACTTAACCCCAAATCTAAACCTAAAATCTAAACCTAACCCCAAATCTAAACCTGAAATCTAAACCTAACCCCAAATCTAAACCTAAAATCTAAACCTAACCCCAAATCTAAACCTAAAATCTAAACGTAACCCGAAATCGAAACCTAACCTTAAATATAAACCTAAAATCTAAACCTAACCCCAAATCTAAACCTAAAATCTAAACCTAACCCCAAATCTAAACCTAAAATCTAAACCTAACCCCAAATCTAAACCTAACCCCAAATCTAAACCTAAAATCTAAACCTAACCCCAAATCTAAACCTAAAATCTAAACGTAACCCGAAATCGAAACCTAACCTTAAATATAAACCTAAAATCTAAACCTAACCCCAAATCTAAACCTAAAATCTAAACCTAACCCCAAATCTAAACCTAAAATCTAAACCTAACCCCAAATCTAAACCTAACCCCAAATCTAAACCTAAAATCTAAACCTAACCCCAAATCCAAACCTAAAATCTAAACCTAACCCCAAATCTAAACCTAACCCCAAATCTAAACCTAAAATCTAAACCTAACCCCAAATCTAAACCTAAAATCTAAACCTAACCCCAAATTTAAACCTAGAATCTAAACCTAACCCCAAATCTAAACCTAACCCCAAATCTAAACCTAAAATCTAAACCTAACCCCAAATCCAAACCTAAAATCTAAACCTAACCCCAAATCTAAACCTAACCCCAAATCTAAACCTAAAATCTAAACCTAACCCAAAATCTAAACCTAAAATCTAAACCTAACCCCAAATCTAAACCTAAAATCTAAACCTAACCCCAAATCTAAACCTAACCCCAAATCTAAACCTAAAATCTAAACCTAACCCCAAATCTAAACCTGAAATCTAAACCTAACCCCAAATCTAAACCTAAAATCTAAACCTAACCCCAAATCTAAACCTAAAATCTAAACGTAACCCGAAATCGAAACCTAACCTTAAATCTAAACCTAAAATCTAAACCTAACCCCAAATCTAAATCTAAAATCTAAACCTAAAATCTAAACCTAAACCCAAATCTAAACCTAAAATCTAAACCTAACCCCAAATCTAAACCTAACCCCAAATCTAAACCTAAAATCTAAACCTAACCCCAAATATAAACCTAAAATCTAAACCTAACCCCAAATCTAAACCTAACCCCAAATCTAAACCTAAAATCTAAACCTAACCCCAAATCTAAACCTAACCCCAAATCTAAACCTAAAATCTAAACCTAACCCCAAATCTAAACCTAACCCCAAATCTAAACCTAAAATCTAAACCTAACCCCAAATCTAAACCTAACCCCAAATCTAAACCTAAAATCTAAACCTAACCCCAAATCTAAACCTAACCCCAAATCTAAACCTAAAATCTAAACCTAACCCCAAATCTAAACCTAACCCCAAATCTAAACCTAAAATCTAAACCTAACCCCAAATTTAAACCTAAAATCTAAACCTAACCCCAAATCTAAACCTAAAATCTAAACCTAACCCGAAATCGAAACCAAACCTTAAATCTAAACCTAAAATCTAAACCTAACCCCAAATCTAAACCTAAAATCTAAACCTAACCCCAAATCTAAACCTAACCCCAAATCTAAACCTAAAATCTAAACCTAACCCCAAATCTAAACCTAACCCCAAATCTAAACCTAAAATCTAAACCTAACCCCAAATCTAAACCTAAAATCTAAACCTAACCCCAAATCTAAACCTAACCCCAAATCTAAACCTAAAATCTAAACCTAACCCCAAATCTAAACCTAACCCCAAATCTAAACCTAAAATCTAAACCTAACCCCAAATTTAAACCTAAAATCTAAACCTAACCCCAAATCTATATCTAAAATCTAAATGTAACCCGAAATCGAAACCTAACCTTAAATCTAAACCTAAAATCTAAACCTAACCCCAAATCTAAACCTAAAATCTAAACCTAACCCCAAATCTAAACCTAACCCCAAATCTAAACCTAAAATCTAAACCTAACCCCAAATCTAAACCAAACCCCAAATCTAAACCTAAAATCTAAACCTAACCCCAAATCTAAACCTAAAATCTAAACCTAACCCCAAATCTAAACCTAACCCCAAATCTAAACCTAAAATCTAAACCTAACCCCAAATCTAAACCTAAAATCTAAACCTAACCCCAAATCTAAACCTAACCCCAAATCTAAACCTAAAATCTAAACCTAACCCCAAATCTAAACCTAACCCCAAATCTAAACCTAGAATCTAAACCTAACCCCAAATCTAAACCTAACCCCAAATCTAAACCTAAAATCTAAACCTAACCCCAAATCTAAATCTAACCCCAAATCTAAACCTAAAATCTAAACCTAACCCCAAATTTAAACCTAAAATCTAAACCTAACCCCAAATCTAAATCTAAAATCTAAACGTAACCCGAAATCGAAACCTAACCTTAAATCTAAACCTAAAATCTAAACCTAACCCCAAATCTAAACCTAAAATCTAAACCTATCCCCAAATCTAAACCTAAAATCTAAACCTAAAATCTAAACCTAACCCCAAATCTAAACCTAAAATCTAAACCTAACCCCAAATCTAAACCTAACCCCAAATCTAAACCTAAAATCTAAACCTAACCCCAAATCTAAACCTAAAATCTAAACCTAACCCCAAATCTAAACCTAACCCCAAATCTAAACCTAAAATCTAAACCTAACCCCAAATCTCAACCTAACACCAAATCTAAACCTAACATCTAAACCTAACCCCAAATCTAAACCTAAAATCTAAACCTAACCCCAAGTCTAAACCTAACCCCAAATCTAAACCTAACCCCAAATCTAAACCTAAAATCTACACCTAACCCCAAATCTAAACTTAACCCCAAATCTAAACCTAAAATCTAAACCTAACCCCAAATCTAAACCTGTAATCTAAACCTAACCCCAAATCTAAACCTAAAATCTAAACCTAACCCCAAATCTAAACCTAAAATCTAAACGTAACCCGAAATCGAAACCTAACCTTAAATATAAACCTAAAATCTAAACCTAACCCCAAATCTAAACCTAAAATCTAAACCTAACCCCAAATCTAAACCTAAAATCTAAACCTAACCCCAAATCTAAACCTAACCCCAAATCTAAACCTAAAATCTAAACCTAACCCCAAATCTAAACCTAACCCCAAATCTAAACCTAAAATCTAAACCTAACCCCAAATCTAAACCTAAAATCTAAACCTAACCCCAAATCTAAACCTAACCCCAAATCTAAACCTAAAATCTAAACCTAACCCCAAATCTAAACCTGAAATCTAAACCTAACCCCAAATCTAAACCTAAAATCTAAACCTAACCCCAAATCTAAACCTAAAATCTAAACCTAACCCCAAATCTAAACCTAATCCCAAATCTAAACCTAAAATCTAAACCTAACCCCAAATCTAAACCTAAAATCTAAACCTAACCCCAAATCTAAACCTAAAATCTAAACCTAAAATCTAAACCTAACCCCAAATCTAAACCTAATCCCAAATCTAAACCTAAAATCTAAACCTAACCCCAAATCTAAACCTAAAATCTAAACCTAACCCCAAATCTAAACCTAAAATCTAAACCTAACCCCAAATCTAAACCTAAAATCTAAACCTAATCCCAAATCTAAACCTAAAATCTAAACCTAACCCCAAATCTAAACCTAACCCCAAATCTAAACCTAAAATCTAAACCTAACCCCAAATCTAAACCTAAAATCTAAACCTAACCCCAAATCTAAACCTAACCCCAAATCTAAACCTAAAATCTAAACCTAACCCCAAATCTAAACCTAACCCCAAATCTAAACCTAGAATCTAAACCTAACCCCAAATCTAAACCTAACCCCAAATCTAAACCTAAAATCTAAACCTAACCCCAAATCTAAACCTAACCCCAAATCTAAACCTAAAATCTAAACCTAACCCCAAATTTAAATCTAAAATCTAAACCTAACCCCAAATCTAAATCTAAAATCTAAACGTAACCCGAAATCGAAACCTAACCTTAAATCTAAACCTAAAATCTAAACCTAACCCCAAATCTAAACCTAAAATCTAAACCTAACCCCAAATCTAAATCTAAAATCTAAACCTAAAATCTAAACCTAACCCCAAATCTAAACCTAAAATCTAAACTTAACCCCAAATCTAAACCTAACCCCAAATCTAAACCTAAAATCTAAACCAAACCCCAAATCTAAACCTAAAATCTAAACCTAACCCCAAATCTATACCTAACCCCAAATCTAAACCTAAAATCTAAACCTAACCCCAAATCTAAACCTAACCCCAAATCTAAACCTAAAATCTAAACCTAACCCCAAATCTAAACCTAAAATCTAAACCTAACCCCAAGTCTAAACCTAACCCCAAATCTAAACCTAACCCCAAATCTAAACCTAAAATCTAAACCTAACCCCAAATCTAAACCTATCCCCAAATCTAAACCTAACCCCAAATCTAAACCTAAAATCTAAACCTAACCCCAAATCTAAACTTAACCCCAAATCTAAACCTAAAATCTAAACCTAACCCCAAATCTAAACCTGAAATCTAAACCTAACCCCAAATCTAAACCTAAAATCTAAACCTAACCCCAAATCTAAACCTAAAATCTAAACGTAACCCAAAATCGAAACCTAACCTTAAATATAAACCTAAAATCTAAACCTAACCCCAAATCTAAACCTAAAATCTAAACCTAACCCCAAATCTAAACCTAAAATCTAAACCTAACCCCAAATCTAAACCTAACCCCAAATCTAAACCTAAAATCTAAACCTAACCCCAAATCCAAACCTAAAATCTAAACCTAACCCCAAATCTAAACCTAACCCCAAATCTAAACCTAAAATCTAAACCTAACCCCAAATCTAAACCTAAAATCTAAACCTAACCCCAAATCTAAACCTAAAATCTAAACCTAACCCCAAATCTAAACCTAACCCCAAATCTAAACCTAAAAACTAAACCTAAACCCAAATCTAAACCTAAAATCTAAACCTAACCCCAAATCTAAACCTAACCCCAAATCTAAACCTAAAATCTAAACCTAACCCCAAATCTAAACCTAAAATCTAAACCTAACCCCAAATCTAAACCTAACCCCAAATCTAAACCTAAAATCTAAACCTAACCCCAAATCTAAACCTAACCCCAAATCTAAACCTAAAATCTAAACCTAACCCCAAATCTAAACCTAAAATCTAAACCTAACCCCAAATCTAAACCTAACCCCAAATCTAAACCTAAAATCTAAACCTAACCCCAAATCTAAACCTAACCCCAAATCTAAACCTAAAATCTAAACCTAACCCCAAATCTAAACCTAAAATCTAAACCTAACCCCAAATCTAAACCTAAAATCTAAACCTAACCCCAAATCTAAACCTAAAATCTAAACCTAACCCCAAATCTAAACCTAACCCCAAATCTAAACCTAAAATCTAAACCTAACCCCAAATTTAAACCTAAAATCTAAACCTAACCCCAAATCTATATCTAAAATCTAAATGTAACCCGAAATCGAAACCTAACCTTAAATCTAAACCTAAAATCTAAACCTAACCCCAAATCTAAACCTAAAATCTAAACCTAACCCCAAATCTAAACCTAACCCCAAATCTAAACCTAAAATCTAAACCTAACCCCAAATCTAAACCAAACCCCAAATCTAAACCTAAAATCTAAACCTAACCCCAAATCTAAACCTAAAATCTAAACCTAACCCCAAATTTAAACCTAAAATCTAAACCTAACCCCAAATCTATATCTAAAATCTAAATGTAACCCGAAATCGAAACCTAACCTTAAATCTAAACCTAAAATCTAAACCTAACCCCAAATCTAAACCTAAAATCTAAACCTAACCCCAAATCTAAACCTAACCCCAAATCTAAACCTAAAATCTAAACCTAACCCCAAATCTAAACCAAACCCCAAATCTAAACCTAAAATCTAAACCTAACCCCAAATCTAAACCTAAAATCTAAACCTAACCCCAAATCTAAACCTAAAATCTAAACCTAACCCCAAATCTAAACCTAAAATCTAAACCTAACCCCAAATCTAAACCTAACCCCAAATCTAAACCTAAAATCTAAACCTAACCCCAAATCTAAACCTAACCCCAAATCTAAACCTAAAATCTAAACCTAACCCCAAATTTAAACCTAAAATCTAAACCTAACCCCAAATCTAAATCTAAAATCTAAACGTAACCCGAAATCGAAACCTAACCTTAAATCTAAACCTAAAATCTAAACCTAACCCCAAATCTAAACCTAAAATCTAAACCTATCCCCAAATCTAAACCTAAAATCTAAACCTAAAATCTAAACCTAACCCCAAATCTAAACCTAAAATCTAAACCTAACCCCAAATCTAAACCTAACCCCAAATCTAAACCTAAAATCTAAACCTAACCCCAAATCTAAACCTAAAATCTAAACCTAACCCCAAATCTAAACCTAACCCCAAATCTAAACCTAAAATCTAAACCTAACCCCAAATCTAAACCTAACCCCAAATCTAAACCTAACATCTAAACCTAACCCCAAATCTAAACCTAAAATCTAAACCTAACCCCAAGTCTAAACCTAACCCCAAATCTAAACCTAACCCCAAATCTAAACCTAAAATCTAAACCTAACCCCAAATCTAAACTTAACCCCAAATCTAAACCTAAAATCTAAACCTAACCCCAAATCTAAACCTGAAATCTAAACCTAACCCCAAATCTAAACCTAAAATCTAAACCTAACCCCAAATCTAAACCTAAAATCTAAACGTAACCCGAAATCGAAACCTAACCTTAAATATAAACCTAAAATCTAAACCTAACCCCAAATCTAAACCTAAAATCTAAACCTAACCCCAAATCTAAACCTAAAATCTAAACCTAACCCCAAATCTAAACCTAACCCCAAATCTAAACCTAAAATCTAAACCTAACCCCAAATCTAAACCTAACCCCAAATCTAAACCTAAAATCTAAACCTAACCCCAAATCTAAACCTAAAATCTAAACCTAACCCCAAATCTAAACCTAACCCCAAATCTAAACCTAAAATCTAAACCTAACCCCAAATATAAACCTGAAATCTAAACCTAACCCCAAATCTAAACCTAAAATCTAAACCTAACCCCAAATCTAAACCTAAAATCTAAACCTAACCCCAAATCTAAACCTAATCCCAAATCTAAACCTAAAATCTAAACCTAACCCCAAATCTAAACCTAAAATCTAAACCTAACCCCAAATCTAAACCTAAAATCTAAACCTAAAATCTAAACCTAAAATCTAAACCTAACCCCAAATCTAAACCTAATCCCAAATCTAAACCTAAAATCTAAACCTAACCCCAAATCTAAACCTAACCCCAAATCTAAACCAAACCCCAAATCTAAACCTAAAATCTAAACCTAACCCCAAATCTAAACCTAAAATCTAAACCTAACCCCAAATCTAAACCTAAAATCTAAACCTAACCCCAAATCTAAACCTAAAATCTAAACCTAACCCCAAATCTAAACCTAACCCCAAATCTAAACCTAAAATCTAAACCTAACCCCAAATCTAAACCTAACCCCAAATCTAAACCTAGAATCTAAACCTAACCCCAAATCTAAACCTAACCCCAAATCTAAACCTAAAATCTAAACCTAACCCCAAATCTAAATCTAACCCCAAATCTAAACCTAAAATCTAAACCTAACCCCAAATTTAAACCTAAAATCTAAACCTAACCCCAAATCTAAATCTAAAATCTAAACGTAACCCGAAATCGAAACCTAACCTTAAATCTAAACCTAAAATCTAAACCTAACCCCAAATCTAAACCTAAAATCTAAACCTATCCCCAAATCTAAACCTAAAATCTAAACCTAAAATCTAAACCTAACCCCAAATCTAAACCTAAAATCTAAACCTAACCCCAAATCTAAACCTAACCCCAAATCTAAACCTAAAATCTAAACCTAACCCCAAATCTAAACCTAAAATCTAAACCTAACCCCAAATCTAAACCTAACCCCAAATCTAAACCTAAAATCTAAACCTAACCCCAAATCTAAACCTAACCCCAAATCTAAACCTAACATCTAAACCTAACCCCAAATCTAAACCTAAAATCTAAACCTAACCCCAAGTCTAAACCTAACCCCAAATCTAAACCTAACCCCAAATCTAAACCTAAAATCTAAACCTAACCCCAAATCTAAACTTAACCCCAAATCTAAACCTAAAATCTAAACCTAACCCCAAATCTAAACCTGAAATCTAAACCTAACCCCAAATCTAAACCTAAAATCTAAACCTAACCCCAAATCTAAACCTAAAATCTAAACGTAACCCGAAATCTAAACCTAACCCCAAATCTAAACCTAAAATCTAAACCTAACCCCAAATCTAAACCTAACCCCAAATCTAAACCTAAAATCTAAACCTAACCCCAAATCTAAACCTAAAATCTAAACCTAACCCCAAATCTAAACCTAACCCCAAATCTAAACCTAAAATCTAAACCTAACCCCAAATATAAACCTGAAATCTAAACCTAACCCCAAATCTAAACCTAAAATCTAAACCTAACCCCAAATCTAAACCTAAAATCTAAACCTAACCCCAAATCTAAACCTAATCCCAAATCTAAACCTAAAATCTAAACCTAACCCCAAATCTAAACCTAAAATCTAAACCTAACCCCAAATCTAAACCTAAAATCTAAACCTAAAATCTAAACCTAAAATCTAAACCTAACCCCAAATCTAAACCTAATCCCAAATCTAAACCTAAAATCTAAACCTAACCCCAAATCTAAACCTAAAATCTAAACCTAACCCCAAATCTAAACCTAAAATCTAAACCTAACCCCAAATCTAAACCTAAAATCTAAACCTAATCCCAAATCTAAACCTAAAATCTAAACCTAACCCCAAATCTAAACCTAACCCCAAATCTAAACCTAAAATCTAAACCTAACCCCAAATCTAAACCTAAAATCTAAACCTAACCCCAAATCTAAACCTAACCCCAAATCTAAACCTAAAATCTAAACCTAACCCCAAATCTAAACCTAACCCCAAATCTAAACCTAGAATCTAAACCTAACGCCAAATCTAAACCTAACCCCAAATCTAAACCTGAAATCTAAACCTAACCCCAAATCTAAACCTAACCCCAAATCTAAACCTAAAATCTAAACCTAACCCCAAATTTAAACCTAAAATCTAAACGTAACCCCAAATCTAAATCTAAAATCTAAACGTAACCCGAAATCGAAACCTAACCTTAAATCTAAACCTAAAATCTAAACCTAACCCCAAATCTAAACCTAAAATCTAAACCTAACCCCAAATCTAAATCTAAAATCTAAACCTAAAATCTAAACCTAACCCCAAATCTAAACCTAAAATCTAAACTTAACCCCAAATCTAAACCTAACCCCAAATCTAAACCTAAAATCTAAACCAAACCCCAAATCTAAACCTAAAATCTAAACCTAACCCCAAATCTATACCTAACCGCAAATCTAAACCTAAAATCTAAACCTAACCCCAAATCGAAACCTAACCCCAAATCTAAACCTAAAATCTAAACCTAACCCCAAATCTAAACCTAAAATCTAAACCTAACCCCAAGTCTAAACCTAACCCCAAATCTAAACCTAACCCCAAATCTAAACCTAAAATCTAAACCTAACCCCAAATCTAAACCTAACCCCAAATCTAAACCTAACCCCAAATCTAAACCTAAAATCTAAACCTAACCCCAAATCTAAACTTAACCCCAAATCTAAACCTAAAATCTAAACCTAACCCCAAATCTAAACCTGAAATCTAAACCTAACCCCAAATCTAAACCTAAAATCTAAACCTAACCCCAAATCTAAACCTAAAATCTAAACGTAACCCGAAATCGAAACCTAACCTTAAATATAAACCTAAAATCTAAACCTAACCCCAAATCTAAACCTAAAATCTAAACCTAACCCCAAATCTAAACCTAAAATCTAAACCTAACCCCAAATCTAAACCTAACCCCAAATCTAAACCTAAAATCTAAACCTAACCCCAAATCCAAACCTAAAATCTAAACCTAACCCCAAATCTAAACCTAACCCCAAATCTAAACCTAAAATCTAAACCTAACCCCAAATCTAAACCTAAAATCTAAACCTAACCCCAAATCTAAACCTAACCCCAAATCTAAACCTAAAATCTAAACCTAACCCCAAATCTAAACCTGAAATCTAAACCTAACCCCAAATCTAAACCTGAAATCTAAACCTAACCCCAAATCTAAACCTAAAATCTAAACCTAACCCCAAATCTAAACCTAAAATCTAAACGTAACCCGAAATCGAAACCTAACCTTAAATCTAAACCTAAAATCTAAACCTAACCCCAAATCTAAATCTAAAATCTAAACCTAAAATCTAAACCTAAACCCAAATCTAAACCTAAAATCTAAACCTAACCCCAAATCTAAACCTAACCCCAAATCTAAACCTAAAATCTAAACCTAACCCCAAATCTAAACCTAACCCCAAATCTAAACCTAAAATCTAAACCTAACCCCAAATCTAAACCTAACCCCAAATCTAAACCTAAAATCTTAACCTAACCCCAAATTTAAACCTAAAATCTAAACCTAACCCCAAATCTATATCTAAAATCTAAATGTAACCCGAAATCGAAACCTAACCTTAAATCTAAACCTAAAATCTAAACCTAACCCCAAATCTAAACCTAAAATCTAAACCTAACCCCAAATCTAAACCTAACCCCAAATCTAAACCTAAAATCTAAACCTAACCCCAAATCTAAACCAAACCCCAAATCTAAACCTAAAATCTAAACCTAACCCCAAATCTAAACCTAAAATCTAAACCTAACCCCAAGTCAAACCTAACCCCAAATCTAAACCTAACCCCAAATCTAAACCTAAAATCTAAACCTAACCCCAAATCTAAACCTAACCCCAAATCTAAACCTAAAATCTAAACCTAACCCCAAATCTAAACTTAACCCCAAATCTAAACCTAAAATCTAAACCTAACCCCAAATCTAAACCTGAAATCTAAACCTAACCCCAAATCTAAACCTAAAATCTAAACCTAACCCCAAATCTAAACCTAAAATCTAAACGTAACCCGAAATCGAAACCTACCCTTAAATATAAACCTAAAATCTAAACCTAACCCCAAATCTAAACCTAAAATCTAAACCTAACCCCAAATCTAAACCTAAAATCTAAACCTAACCCCAAATCTAAACCTAACCCCAAATCTAAACCTAAAATCTAAACCTAACCCCAAATCCAAACCTAAAATCTAAACCTAACCCCAAATCTAAACCTAAAATCTAAACCTAACCCCAAATCTAAACCTAAAATCTAAACCTATCCCCAAATCTAAACCTAAAATCTAAACCTAAAATCTAAACCTAACCCCAAATCTAAACCTAAAATCTAAACCTAACCCCAAATCTAAACCTAACCCCAAATCTAAACCTAAAATCTAAACCTAACCCCAAATCTAAACCTAAAATCTAAACCTAACCCCAAATCTAAACCTAACCCCAAATCTAAACCTAAAATCTAAACCTAACCCCAAATCTAAACCTAACCCCAAATCTAAACCTAACATCTAAACCTAACCCCAAATCTAAACCTAAAATCTAAACCTAACCCCAAGTCTAAACCTAACCCCAAATCTAAACCTAACCCCAAATCTAAACCTAAAATCTAAACCTATCCCCAAATCTAAACCTAAAATCTAAACCTAAAATCTAAACCTAACCCCAAATCTAAACCTAAAATCTAAACCTAACCCCAAATCTAAACCTAACCCCAAATCTAAACCTAAAATCTAAACCTAACCCCAAATCTAAATCTAAAATCTAAACCTAACCCCAAATCTAAACCTAACCCCAAATCTAAACCTAAAATCTAAACCTAACCCCAAATCTAAACCTAACCCCAAATCTAAACCTAACATCTAAACCTAACCCCAAATCTAAACCTAAAATCTAAACCTAACCCCAAATCTAAACCTAACCCCAAATCTAAACCTAACCCCAAATCTAAACCTAAAATCTAAACCTAACCCAAAATCTAAACTTAACCCCAAATCTAAACCTAACCCCAAATCTAAACCTAAAATCTAAACCTAACCCCAAATCTAAACTTAACCCCAAATCTAAACCTAAAATCTAAACCTAACCCCAAATCTAAACCTGAAATCTAAACCTAACCCCAAATCTAAACCTAAAATCTAAACCTAACCCCAAATCTAAACCTAAAATCTAAACGTAACCCGAAATCGAAACCTAACCTTAAATATAAACCTAAAATCTAAACCTAACCCCAAATCTAAACCTAAAATCTAAACCTAACCCCAAATCTAAACCTAAAATCTAAACCTAACCCCAAATCTAAACCTAACCCCAAATCTAAACCTAAAATCTAAACCTAACCCCAAATCTAAACCTAACCCCAAATCTAAACCTAAAATCTAAACCTAACCCCAAATCTAAACCTAAAATCTAAACCTAACCCCAAATCTAAACCTAACCCCAAATCTAAACCTAAAATCTAAACCTAACCCCAAATCTAAACCTGAAATCTAAACCTAACCCCAAATCTAAACCTAAAATCTAAACCTAACCCCAAATCTAAACCTAAAATCTAAACCTAACCCCAAATCTAAACCTAATCCCAAATCTAAACCTAAAATCTAAACCTAACCCCAAATCTAAACCTAAAATCTAAACCTAACCCCAAATCTAAACCTAAAATCTAAACCTAAAATCTAAACCTAACCCCAAATCTAAACCTAATCCCAAATCTAAACCTAAAATCTAAACCTAACCCCAAATCTAAACCTAAAATCTAAACCTAACCCCAAATCTAAACCTAAAATCTAAACCTAACCCCAAATCTAAACCTAAAATCTAAACCTAATCCCAAATCTAAACCTAAAATCTAAACCTAACCCCAAATCTAAACCTAACCCCAAATCTAAACCTAAAATCTAAACCTAACCCCAAATCTAAACCTAAAATCTAAACCTAACCCCAAATCTAAACCTAACCCCAAATCTAAACCTAAAATCTAAACCTAACCCCAAATCTAAACCTAACCCCAAATCTAAACCTAGAATCTAAACCTAACCCCAAATCTAAACCTAACCCCAAATCTAAACCTAAAATCTAAACCTAACCCCAAATCTAAACCTAACCCCAAATCTAAACCTAAAATCTAAACCTAACCCCAAATTTAAACCTAAAATCTAAACCTAACCCCAAATCTAAATCTAAAATCTAAACGTAACCCGAAATCGAAACCTAACCTTAAATCTAAACCTAAAATCTAAACCTAACCCCAAATCTAAACCTAAAATCTAAACCTAACCCCAAATCTAAACCTAAAATCTAAACCTAAAATCTAAACCTAACCCCAAATCTAAACCTAAAATCTAAACTTAACCCCAAATCTAAACCTAACCCCAAATCTAAACCTAAAATCTAAACCAAACCCCAAATCTAAACCTAAAATCTAAACCTAACCCCAAATCTATACCTAACCCCAAATCTAAACCTAAAATCTAAACCTAACCCCAAATCTAAACCTAACCCCAAATCTAAACCTAAAATCTAAACCTAACCCCAAATCTAAACCTAAAATCTAAACCTAACCCCAAGTCTAAACCTAACCCCAAATCTAAACCTAACCCCAAATCTAAACCTAAAATCTAAACCTAACCCCAAATCTAAACCTAACCCCAAATCTAAACCTAACCCCAAATCTAAACCTAAAATCTAAACCTAACCCCAAATCTAAACTTAACCCCAAATCTAAACCTAAAATCTAAACCTAACCCCAAATCTAAACCTGAAATCTAAACCTAACCCCAAATCTAAACCTAAAATCTAAACCTAACCCCAAATCTAAACCTAAAATCTAAACGTAACCCGAAATCGAAACCTAACCTTAAATATAAACCTAAAATCTAAACCTAACCCCAAATCTAAACCTAAAATCTAAACCTAACCCCAAATCTAAACCTAAAATCTAAACCTAACCCCAAATCTAAACCTAACCCCAAATCTAAACCTAAAATCTAAACCTAACCCCAAATCCAAACCTAAAATCTAAACCTAACCCCAAATCTAAACCTAACCCCAAATCTAAACCTAAAATCTAAACCTAACCCCAAATCTAAACCTAAAATCTAAACCTAACCCCAAATCTAAACCTAACCCCAAATCTAAACCTAAAATCTAAACCTAACCCCAAATCTAAACCTAAAATCTAAACCTAACCCCAAATCTAAACCTAACCCCAAATCTAACCTAAAATCTAAACCTAACCCCAAATCTAAACCTAAAATCTAAACCTAACCCCAAATCTAAACCTAACCCCAAATCTAAACCTAACCCCAAATCTAAACCTAAAATCTAAACCTAACCCCAAATCTAAACCTAACCCCAAATCTAAACCTAAAATCTAAACCTAACCCCAAATTTAAACCTAAAATCTAAACCTAACCCCAAATCTATATCTAAAATCTAAATGTAACCCGAAATCGAAACCTAACCTTAAATCTAAACCTAAAATCTAAACCTAACCCCAAATCTAAACCTAAAATCTAAACCTAACCCCAAATCTAAACCTAACCCCAAATCTAAACCTAAAATCTAAACCTAACCCCAAATCTAAACCAAACCCCAAATCTAAACCTAAAATCTAAACCTAACCCCAAATCTAAACCTAAAATCTAAACCTAACCCCAAGTCTAAACCTAACCCCAAATCTAAACCTAACCCCAAATCTAAACCTAAAATCTAAACCTAACCCCAAATCTAAACCTAACCCCAAATCTAAACCTAAAATCTAAACCTAACCCCAAATCTAAACTTAACCCCAAATCTAAACCTAAAATCTAAACCTAACCCCAAATCTAAACCTGAAATCTAAACCTAACCCCAAATCTAAACCTAAAATCTAAACCTAACCCCAAATCTAAACCTAAAATCTAAACGTAACTAGAAATCGAAACCTAACCTTAAATATAAACCTAAAATCTAAACCTAACCCCAAATCTAAACCTAAAATCTAAACCTAACCCCAAATCTAAACCTAAAATCTAAACCTAACCCCAAATCTAAACCTAACCCCAAATCTAAACCTAAAATCTAAACCTAACCCCAAATCCAAACCTAAAATCTAAACCTAACCCCAAATCTAAACCTAAAATCTAAACCTAACCCCAAATCTAAACCTAACCCCAAATCTAAACCTAAAATCTAAACCTAACCCCAAATCTAAACCTAACCCCAAATCTAAACCTAAAATCTAAACCTAACCCCAAATCTAAACCTGAAATCTAAACCTAACCCCAAATCTAAACCTAAAATCTAAACCTAACCCCAAATCTAAACCTAAAATCTAAACGTAACCCGAAATCGAAACCTAACCTTAAATCTAAACCTAAAATCTAAACCTAACCCCAAATCTAAATCTAAAACCTAAACCTAAAATCTAAACCTAAACCCAAATCTAAACCTAAAATCTAAACCTAACCCCAAATCTAAACCTAACCCCAAATCTAAACCTAAAATCTAAACCTAACCCCAAATCTAAACCTAACCCCAAATCTAAACCTAAAATCTAAACCTAACCCCAAATCTAAACCTAACCCCAAATCTAAACCTAAAATCTAAACCTAACCCCAAATCTAAACCTAACCCCAAATCTAAACCTAAAATCTAAACCTAACCCCAAATCTAAACCTAACCCCAAATCTAAACCTAAAATCTAAACCTAACCCCAAATCTAAACCTAAAATCTAAACCTAACCCCAAATCTAAACCTAAAATCTAAACCTAACCCCAAGTCTAAAGCTAACCCCAAATCTAAACCTAACCCCAAATCTAAACCTAAAATCTAAACCTAACCCCAAATCTAAACCTAAAATCTAAACCTAACCCCAAATCTAAACCTAACCCCAAATCTAAACCTAAAATCTAAACCTAACCCCAAATCTAAACTTAACCCCAAATCTAAACCTAAAATCTAAACCTAACCACAAATCTAAACCTGAAATCTAAACCTAACCCCGAATCTAAACCTAAAATCTAAACCTAACCCCAAATCTAAACCTAAAATCTAAACCTAACCCCAAATCTAAACCTAACCCCAAATCTAAACCTAAAATCTAAACCTAACCCCAAATCTAAACCTAACCCCAAATCTAAACCTAAAATCTAAACCTAACCCCAAATCTAAACCTAACCCCAAATCTAAACCTAAAATCTAAACCTAACCCCAAATTTAAACCTAAAATCTAAACCTAACCCCAAATCTAAATCTAAAATCTAAATGTAACCCGAAATCGAAACCTAACCTTAAATCTAAACCTAAAATCTAAACCTAACCCCAAATCTAAACCTAAAATCTAAACCTAACCCCAAATCTAAACCTAACCCCAAATCTAAACCTAAAATCTAAACCTAACCCCAAATCTAAACCAAACCCCAAATCTAAACCTAAAATCTAAACCTAACCCCAAATCTAAACCTAAAATCTAACCCTAACCCCAAGTCTAAAGCTAACCCCAAATCTAAACCTAACCCCAAATCTAAACCTAAAATCTAAACCTAACCCCAAATCTAAACCTAACCCCAAATCTAAACCTAACCCCAAATCTAAACCTAAAATCTAAACCTAACCCCAAATCTAAACTTAACCCCAAATCTAAACCTAAAATCTAAACCTAACCCCAAATCTAAACCTGAAATCTAAACCTAACCCCAAATCTAAACCTAAAATCTAAACCTAACCCCAAATCTAAACCTAAAATCTAAACGTAACCCGAAATCGAAACCTAACCTTAAATATAAACCTAAAATCTAAACCTAACCCCAAATCTAAACCTAAAATCTAAACCTAACCCCAAATCTAAACCTAAAATCTAAACCTAACCCCAAATCTAAACCTAACCCCAAATCTAAACCTAAAATCTAAACCTAACCCCAAATCCAAACCTAAAATCTAAACCTAATCCCAAATCTAAACCTAAAATCTAAACCTAACCCCAAATCTAAACCTAACCCCAAATCTAAACCTAAAATCTAAACCTAACCCCAAATCTAAACCTGAAATCTAAACCTAACCCCAAATCTAAACCTAAAATCTAAACCTAACCCCAAATCTAAACCTAAAATCTAAACGTAACCCGAAATCGAAACCTAACCTTAAATCTAAACCTAAAATCTAAACCTAACCCCAAATCTAAATCTAAAACCTAAACCTAAAATCTAAACCTAAACCCAAATCTAAACCTAAAATCTAAACCTAACCCCAAATCTAAACCTAACCCCAAATCTAAACCTAAAATCTAAACCTAACCCCAAATCTAAACCTAACCCCAAATCTAAACCTAAAATCTAAACCTAACCCCAAATCTAAACCTAACCCCAAATCTAAACCTAAAATCTAAACCTAACCCCAAATCTAAACCTAACCCCAAATCTAAACCTAAAATCTAAACCTAACCCCAAATCTAAACCTAACCCCAAATCTAAACCTAAAATCTAAACCTAACCCCAAATCTAAACCTAAAATCTAAACCTAACCCCAAATCTAAACCTAAAATCTAAACCTAACCCCAAGTCTAAACCTAACCCCAAATCTAAACCTAACCCCAAATCTAAACCTAAAATCTAAACCTAACCCCAAATCTAAACCTAAAATCTAAACCTAACCCCAAATCTAAACCTAACCCCAAATCTAAACCTAAAATCTAAACCTAAACCCAAATCTAAACTTAACCCCAAATCTAAACCTAAAATCTAAACCTAACCACAAATCTAAACCTGAAATCTAAACCTAACCCCGAATCTAAACCTAAAATCTAAACCTAACCCCAAATCTAAACCTAAAATCTAAACCTAACCCCAAATCTAAACCTAACCTTAAATATAAACCTAAAATCTAAACCTAACCCCAAATCTAAACCTAAAATCTAAACCTAACCCCAAATCTAAACCTAACCCCAAATCTAAACCTAAAATCTAAACCTAACCCCAAATCTAAACCTAAAATCTAAACCTAACCCCAAATCTAAACCTAACCCCAAATCTAAACCTAAAATCTAAACCTAACCCCAAATCTAAACCTGAAATCTAAACCTGACCCCAAATCTAAACCTAAAATCTAAACCTAACCCCAAATCTAAACCTAAAATCTAAACCTAACCACAAATCTAAACCTAAAATCTAAACCTAACCCCAAATCTAAACCTAAAATCTAAACCTAACCCCAAATCTAAACTTAAACCCAAATCTAAACCGAAAATCTAAACCTAACCCCAAATCTAAACCTAAAATCTAAACCTAACCCCAAATATAAACCTAAAATCTAAACCTAAAATATAAACCTAACCCCAAATCTAAACCTAATCCCAAATCTAAACCTAAAATCTAAACCTAACCCCAAATCTAAACCTAACCCCAAATCTAAACCTAAAATCTAAACCTAACCCCAAATCTAAACCAAAAAATCTAAACCTAACCCCAAATATAAACCTAAAATCTAAACCTAACCCCAAATCTAAACCTAAAATCTAAATCTAACCCCAAATCTAAACCTAAAATCTAAACCTAACCCCAAATCTAAACCTAACCCCAAATCTAAACCTAAAATCTAAACCTAACCCCAAATGTAAACCTTACCCCAAATCTAAACCTAAAATCTAAACCTAACCCCAAATCTAAACCTAAAACCAAATCTAAACCTAAAATCTAAACCTAACCCCAAATCTAAACCTAACCCCAAATCTAAACCTAAAATCTAAACCTAACCCCAAATCTAAACCTAAAATCTAAACCTAACCCCAAATCTAAACCTAACCCCAAATCTAAACCTAAAATCTAAACCTAACCATAAAATCTAAACCTAAAATCTAAACCTAACCCCAAATCTAAACCTAAAATCTAAACCTAACTCCAAATCTAAACCTAACCCCAAATCTAAACCTAAAATCTAAACCTAAACCCAAATCTAAACCTAAAATCTAAACCTAACCCCAAATCTAAACCTAACCCCAAATCTAAACCTAAAATCTAAACCTAACCCCAAATCTAAACCTAAAATCTAAACCTATCCCCAAATCTAAACCTAAAATCTAAACCTAAAATCTAAACCTAACCCCAAATCTAAACCTAAAATCTAAATCTAACCCCAAATCTAAACCTAACCCCAAATCTAAACCTAAAATCTAAACCTAACCCCAAATCTAAACCTAACCCCAAATCTAAACCTAGAATGTAAACCTAACCCCAAATCTAAACCTAACCCCAAATCTAAACCTAAAATCTAAACCTAACCCCAAATCTAAACCTAACCCCAAATCTAAACCTAAAATCTAAACCTAACCCCAAATTTAAACCTAAAATCTAAACCTAACCCCAAATCTAAATCTAAAATCTAAACGTAACCCGAAATCGAAACCTAACCTTAAATCTAAACCTAAAATCTAAACCTAACCCCAAATCTAAACCTAAAATCTAAACCTAACCCCAAATCTAAATCTAAAATCTAAACCTAAAATCTAAACCTAACCCCAAGTCTAAACCTAAAATCTAAACCTAACCCCAAATCTAAACCTAACCCCAAATCTAAACCTAAAATCTAAACCTAACCCCAAATCTAAACCTAACCCCAAATCTAAACCTAAAATCTAAACCTAACCCCAAATCTAAACGTAACCCCAAATCTAAACCTAAAATCTAAACCTAACCCCAAATCTAATCCTGAAATCTAAACCTAACCCCAAATCTAAACCTAAAATCTAAACCTAACCCCAAATCTAAACCTAATCCCAAATCTAAACCTAAAATCTAAACCTAACCCCAAATCTAAACCTAAAATCTAAACCTAACCCCAAATCTAAACCTAAAATCTAAACCTAAAATCTAAACCTAACCCCAAATCTAAACCTAATCCCAAATCTAAACCTAAAATCTAAACCTAACCCCAAATCTAAACCTAACCCCAAATCTAAACCTAAAATCTAAACCTAACCCGAAATCTAAACCAAAAAATCTAAACCTAACCCCAAATCTAAACCTAAAATCTAAACCTAACCCCAAATCTAAACCTAAAATCTAAACCTAACCCCAAATCTAAACTTAACCCCAAATCTAAACCTAAAATCTAAACCTAACCCCAAATCTAAACCTGAAATCTAAACCTAACCCCAAATCTAAACCTAAAATCTAAACCTAACCCCAAATCTAAACCTAAAATCTAAACGTAACTAGAAATCGAAACCTAACCTTAAATATAAACCTAAAATCTAAACCTAACCCCAAATCTAAACCTAAAATCTAAACCTAACCCCAAATCTAAACCTAAAATCTAAACCTAACCCCAAATCTAAACCTAACCCCAAATCTAAACCTAAAATCTAAACCTAACCCCAAATCCAAACCTAAAATCTAAACCTAACCCCAAATCTAAACTTAAACCCAAATCTAAACCGAAAATCTAAACCTAACCCCAAATCTAAACCTAAAATCTAAACCTAACCCCAAATCTAAACCTAACCCCAAATCTAAACCTAAAATCTAAACCTAACCCCAAATCTAAACCTGAAATCTAAACCTAACCCCAAATCTAAACCTAAAATCTAAACCTAACCCCAAATCTAAACCTAAAATCTAAACGTAACCCGAAATCGAAACCTAACCTTAAATCTAAACCTAAAATCTAAACCTAACCCCAAATCTAAACCTAAAATCTAAACCTAACCCCAAATCTAAACCTAACCCCAAATCTAAACCTAAAATCTAAACCTAACCCCAAATCTAAACCAAACCCCAAATCTAAACCTAAAATCTAAACCTAACCCCAAATCTAAACCTAAAATCTAACCCTAACCCCAAGTCTAAAGCTAACCCCAAATCTAAACCTAACCCCAAATCTAAACCTAAAATCTAAACCTAACCCCAAATCTAAACCTAACCCCAAATCTAAACCTAACACCAAATCTAAACCTAAAATCTAAACCTAACCCCAAATCTAAACTTAACCCCAAATCTAAACCTAAAATCTAAACCTAACCCCAAATCTAAACCTGAAATCTAAACCTAACCCCAAATCTAAACCTAAAATCTAAACCTAACCCCAAATCTAAACCTAAAATCTAAACCTAACCCCAAATCTAAACCTAACCCCAAATCTAAACCTAAAATCTAAACCTAACCCCAAATCTAAACCTAAAATCTAAACCTAACCCCAAATCTAAACCTAAAATCTAAACCTAACCCCAAATCTAAACCTAACCCCAAATCTAAACCTAAAATCTAAACCTAACCCCAAATCCAAACCTAAAATCTAAACCTAACCCCAAATCTAAACCTAAAATCTAAACCTAACCCCAAATCTAAACCTAACCCCAAATCTAAACCTAAAATCTAAACCTAACCCCAAATCTAAACCTGAAATCTAAACCTAACCCCAAATCTAAACCTAAAATCTAAACCTAACCCCAAATCTAAACCTAAAATCTAAACGTAACCCGAAATCGAAACCTAACCTTAAATCTAAACCTAAAATCTAAACCTAACCCCAAATCTAAATCTAAAACCTAAACCTAAAATCTAAACCTAAACCCAAATCTAAACCTAAAATCTAAACCTAACCCCAAATCTAAACCTAACCCCAAATCTAAACCTAAAATCTAAACCTAACCCAGAATCTAAACCTAACCCCAAATCTAAACCTAAAATCTAAACCTAACCCCAAATCTAAACCTAACCCCAAATCTAAACCTAAAATCTAAACCTAACCCCAAATCTAAACCTAACCCCAAATCTAAACCTAAAATCTAAACCTAACCCCAAATCTAAACCTAACCCCAAATCTAAACCTAAAATCTAAACCTAACCCCAAATCTAAACCTAAAATCTAAACCTAACCCCAAATCTAAACCTAAAATCTAAACCTAACCCCAAGTCTAAACCTAACCCCAAATCTAAACCTAACCCCAAATCTAAACCTAAAATCTAAACCTAACCCCAAATCTAAACCTAAAATCTAAACCTAACCCCAAATCTAAACCTAACCCCAAATCTAAACCTAAAATCTAAACCTAACCCCAAATCTAAACTTAACCCCAAATCTAAACCTAAAATCTAAACCTAACCACAAATCTAAACCTGAAATCTAAACCTAACCCCGAATCTAAACCTAAAATCTAAACCTAACCCCAAATCTAAACCTAAAATCTAAACCTAACCCCAAATCTAAACCTAACCTTAAATATAAACCTAAAATCTAAACCTAACCCCAAATCTAAACCTAAAATCTAAACCTAACCCCAAATCTAAACCTAACCCCAAATCTAAACCTAAAATCTAAACCTAACCCCAAATCTAAACCTAAAATCTAAACCTAACCCCAAATCTAAACCTAACCCCAAATCTAAACCTAAAATCTAAACCTAACCCCAAATCTAAACCTGAAATCTAAACCTGACCCCAAATCTAAACCTAAAATCTAAACCTAACCCCAAATCTAAACCTAAAATCTAAACCTAACCACAAATCTAAACCTAAAATCTAAACCTAACCCCAAATCTAAACCTAAAATCTAAACCTAACCCCAAATCTAAACTTAAACCCAAATCTAAACCGAAAATCTAAACCTAACCCCAAATCTAAACCTAAAATCTAAACCTAACCCCAAATATAAACCTAAAATCTAAACCTAAAATCTAAACCTAACCCCAAATCTAAACCTAATCCCAAATCTAAACCTAAAATCTAAACCTAACCCCAAATCTAAACCTAACCCCAAATCTAAACCTAAAATCTAAACCTAACCCCAAATCTAAACCAAAAAATCTAAACCTAACCCCAAATATAAACCTAAAATCTAAACCTAACCCCAAATCTAAACCTAAAATCTAAATCTAACCCCAAATCTAAACCTAAAATCTAAACCTAACCCCAAATCTAAACCTAACCCCAAATCTAAACCTAAAATCTAAACCTAACCCCAAATGTAAACCTTACCCCAAATCTAAACCTAAAATCTAAACCTAACCCCAAATCTAAACCTAAAATCTAAACCTAACCCCAAATCTAAACCTAAAACCAAATCTAAACCTAAAATCTAAACCTAACCCCAAATCTAAACCTAACCCCAAATCTAAACCTAAAATCTAAACCTAACCCCAAATCTAAACCTAAAATCTAAACCTAACCCCAAATCTAAACCTAACCCCAAATCTAAACCTAAAATCTAAACCTAACCATAAAATCTAAACCTAAAATCTAAACCTAACCCCAAATCTAAACCTAAAATCTAAACCTAACTCCAAATCTAAACCTAACCCCAAATCTAAACCTAAAATCTAAACCTAAACCCAAATCTAAACCTAAAATCTAAACCTAACCCCAAATCTAAACCTAACCCCAAATCTAAACCTAAAATCTAAACCTAACCCCAAATCTAAACCTAAAATCTAAACCTATCCCCAAATCTAAACCTAAAATCTAAACCTAAAATCTAAACCTAACCCCAAATCTAAACCTAAAATCTAAATCTAACCCCAAATCTAAACCTAACCCCAAATCTAAACCTAAAATCTAAACCTAACCCCAAATCTAAACCTAACCCCAAATCTAAACCTAGAATGTAAACCTAACCCCAAATCTAAACCTAACCCCAAATCTAAACCTAAAATCTAAACCTAACCCCAAATCTAAACCTAACCCCAAATCTAAACCTAAAATCTAAACCTAACCCCAAATTTAAACCTAAAATCTAAACCTAACCCCAAATCTAAATCTAAAATCTAAACGTAACCCGAAATCGAAACCTAACCTTAAATCTAAACCTAAAATCTAAACCTAACCCCAAATCTAAACCTAAAATCTAAACCTAACCCCAAATCTAAATCTAAAATCTAAACCTAAAATCTAAACCTAACCCCAAGTCTAAACCTAAAATCTAAACCTAACCCCAAATCTAAACCTAACCCCAAATCTAAACCTAAAATCTAAACCTAACCCCAAATCTAAACCAAACCCCAAATCTAAACCTAAAATCTAAACCTAACCCCAAATCTAAACCTAAAATCTAACCCTAACCCCAAGTCTAAAGCTAACCCCAAATCTAAACCTAACCCCAAATCTAAACCTAAAATCTAAACCTAACCCCAAATCTAAACCTAACCCCAAATCTAAACCTAACCCCAAATCTAAACCTAAAATCTAAACCTAACCCCAAATCTAAACTTAACCCCAAATCTAAACCTAAAATCTAAACCTAACCCCAAATCTAAACCTGAAATCTAAACCTAACCCCAAATCTAAACCTAAAATCTAAACCTAACCCCAAATCTAAACCTAAAATCTAAACGTAACCCGAAATCGAAACCTAACCTTAAATATAAACCTAAAATCTAAACCTAACCCCAAATCTAAACCTAAAATCTAAACCTAACCCCAAATCTAAACCTAACCCCAAATCTAAACCTAAAATCTAAACCTAACCCCAAATCCAAACCTAAAATCTAAACCTAACCCCAAATCTAAACCTAAAATCTAAACCTAACCCCAAATCTAAACCTAACCCCAAATCTAAACCTAAAATCTAAACCTAACCCCAAATCTAAACCTGAAATCTAAACCTAACCCCAAATCTAAACCTAAAATCTAAACCTAACCCCAAATCTAAACCTAAAATCTAAACGTAATCCGAAATCGAAACCTAACCTTAAATCTAAACCTAAAATCTAAACCTAACCCCAAATCTAAATCTAAAACCTAAACCTAAAATCTAAACCTAAACCCAAATCTAAACCTAAAATCTAAACCTAACCCCAAATCTAAACCTAACCCCAAATCTAAACCTAAAATCTAAACCTAACCCCAAATCTAAACCTAACCCCAAATCTAAACCTAAAATCTAAACCTAACCCCAAATCTAAACCTAACCCCAAATCTAAACCTAAAATCTAAACCTAACCCCAAATCTAAACCTAAAATCTAAACCTAACCCCAAATCTAAACCTAAAATCTAAACCTAACCCCAAGTCTAAACCTAACCCCAAATCTAAACCTAACCCCAAATCTAAACCTAAAATCTAAACCTAACCCCAAATCTAAACCTAAAATCTAAACCTAACCCCAAATCTAAACCTAACCCCAAATCTAAACCTAAAATCTAAACCTAACCCCAAATCTAAACTTAACCCCAAATCTAAACCTAAAATCTAAACCTAACCACAAATCTAAACCTGAAATCTAAACCTAACCCCGAATCTAAACCTAAAATCTAAACCTAACCCCAAATCTAAACCTAAAATCTAAACCTAACCCCAAATCTAAACCTAACCCCAAATCTAAACCTAAAATCTAAACCTAACCCCAAATCTAAACCTAACCCCAAATCTAAACCTAAAATCTAAACCTAACCCCAAATCTAAACCTAACCCCAAATATAAACCTAAAATCTAAACCTAACCCCAAATTTAAACCTAAAATCTAAACCTAACCCCAAATCTAAATCTAAAATCTAAATGTAACCCGAAATCGAAACCTAACCTTAAATCTAAACCTAAAATCTAAACCTAACCCCAAATCTAAACCTAAAATCTAAACCTAACCCCAAATCTAAACCTAACCCCAAATCTAAACCTAAAATCTAAACCTAACCCCAAATCTAAACCAAACCCCAAATCTAAACCTAAAATCTAAACCTAACCCCAAATCTAAACCTAAAATCTAACCCTAACCCCAAGTCTAAAGCTAACCCCAAATCTAAACCTAACCCCAAATCTAAACCTAAAATCTAAACCTAACCCCAAATCTAAACCTAACCCCAAATCTAAACCTAACCCCAAATCTAAACCTAAAATCTAAACCTAACCCCAAATCTAAACTTAACCCCAAATCTAAACCTAAAATCTAAACCTAACCCCAAATCTAAACCTGAAATCTAAACCTAACCCCAAATCTAAACCTAAAATCTAAACCTAACCCCAAATCTAAACCTAAAATCTAAACGTAACCCGAAATCGAAACCTAACCTTAAATATAAACCTAAAATCTAAACCTAACCCCAAATCTAAACCTAAAATCTAAACCTAACCCCAAATCTAAACCTAAAATCTAAACCTAACCCCAAATCTAAACCTAACCCCAAATCTAAACCTAAAATCTAAACCTAACCCCAAATCCAAACCTAAAATCTAAACCTAACCCCAAATCTAAACCTAAAATCTAAACCTAACCCCAAATATAAACCTAACCCCAAATCTAAACCTAAAATCTAAACCTAACCCCAAATCTAAACCTGAAATCTAAACCTAACCCCAAATCTAAACCTAAAATCTAAACCTAACCCCAAATCTAAACCTAAAATCTAAACGTAACCCGAAATCGAAACCTAACCTTAAATCTAAACCTAAAATCTAAACCTAACCCCAAATCTAAATCTAAAATCTAAACCTAAAATCTAAACCTAAACCCAAATCTAAACCTAAAATCTAAACCTAACCCCAAATCTAAACCTAACCCCAAATCTAAACCTAAAATCTAAACCTAACCCCAAATCTAAACCTAACCCCAAATCTAAACCTAAAATCTAAACCTAACCCCAAATCTAAACCTAAAATCTAAACCTAACCCCAAATCTAAACCTAAAATCTAAACCTAACCCCAAATCTAAACCTAACCCCAAATCTAAACCTAAAATCTAAACCTAACCCCAAATCCAAACCTAAAATCTAAACCTAACCCCAAATCTAAACCTAAAATCTAAACCTAACCCCAAATATAAACCTAACCCCAAATCTAAACCTAAAATCTAAACCTAACCCCAAATCTAAACCTGAAATCTAAACCTAACCCCAAATCTAAACCTAAAATCTAAACCTAACCCCAAATCTAAACCTAAAATCTAAACGTAACCCGAAATCGAAACCTAACCTTAAATCTAAACCTAAAATCTAAACCTAACCCCAAATCTAAATCTAAAACCTAAACCTAAAATCTAAACCTAAACCCAAATCTAAACCTAAAATCTAAACCTAACCCCAAATCTAAACCTAACCCCAAATCTAAACCTAAAATCTAAACCTAACCCCAAATCTAAACCTAACCCCAAATCTAAACCTAAAATCTAAACCTAACCCCAAATCTAAACCTAACCCCAAATCTAAACCTAAAATCTAAACCTAACCCCAAATCTAAACCTAACCCCAAATCTAAACCTAAAATCTAAACCTAACCCCAAATCTAAACCTAACCCCAAATCTAAACCTAAAATCTAAACCTAACCCCAAATCTAAACCTAAAATCTAAACCTAACCCCAAATCTAAACCTAACCCCAAATCTAAACCTAAAATCTAAACCTAACCCCAAATCTAAACTTAACCCCAAATCTAAACCTAAAATCTAAACCTAACCACAAATCTAAACCTGAAATCTAAACCTAACCCCGAATCTAAACCTAAAATCTAAACCTAACCCCAAATCTAAACCTAAAATCTAAACCTAACCCCAAATCTAAACCTAACCTTAAATATAAACCTAAAATCTAAACCTAACCCCAAATCTAAACCTAAAATCTAAACCTAACCCCAAATCTAAACCTAACCCCAAATCTAAACCTAAAATCTAAACCTAACCCCAAATCTAAACCTAAAATCTAAACCTAACCCCAAATCTAAACCTAACCCCAAATCTAAACCTAAAATCTAAACCTAACCCCAAATCTAAACCTGAAATCTAAACCTGACCCCAAATCTAAACCTAAAATCTAAACCTAACCCCAAATCTAAACCTAAAATCTAAACCTAACCACAAATCTAAACCTAAAATCTAAACCTAACCCCAAATCTAAACCTAAAATCTAAACCTAACCCCAAATCTAAACTTAAACCCAAATCTAAACCGAAAATCTAAACCTAACCCCAAATCTAAACCTAAAATCTAAACCTAACCCCAAATATAAACCTAAAATCTAAACCTAAAATCTAAACCTAACCCCAAATCTAAACCTAATCCCAAATCTAAACCTAAAATCTAAACCTAACCCCAAATCTAAACCTAACCCCAAATCTAAACCTAAAATCTAAACCTAACCCCAAATCTAAACCAAAAAATCTAAACCTAACCCCAAATATAAACCTAAAATCTAAACCTAACCCCAAATCTAAACCTAAAATCTAAATCTAACCCCAAATCTAAACCTAAAATCTAAACCTAACCCCAAATCTAAACCTAACCCCAAATCTAAACCTAAAATCTAAACCTAACCCCAAATGTAAACCTTACCCCAAATCTAAACCTAAAATCTAAACCTAACCCCAAATCTAAACCTAAAATCTAAACCTAACCCCAAATCTAAACCTAAAACCAAATCTAAACCTAAAATCTAAACCTAACCCCAAATCTAAACCTAACCCCAAATCTAAACCTAAAATCTAAACCTAACCCCAAATCTAAACCTAAAATCTAAACCTAACCCCAAATCTAAACCTAACCCCAAATCTAAACCTAAAATCTAAACCTAACCATAAAATCTAAACCTAAAATCTAAACCTAACCCCAAATCTAAACCTAAAATCTAAACCTAACTCCAAATCTAAACCTAACCTCAAATCTAAACCTAAAATCTAAACCTAAACCCAAATCTAAACCTAAAATCTAAACCTAACCCCAAATCTAAACCTAACCCCAAATCTAAACCTAAAATCTAAACCTAACCCCAAATCTAAACCTAAAATCTAAACCTATCCCCAAATCTAAACCTAAAATCTAAACCTAAATTCTAAACCTAACCCCAAATCTAAACCTAAAATCTAAATCTAACCCCAAATCTAAACCTAACCCCAAATCTAAACCTAAAATCTAAACCTAACCCCAAATCTAAACCTAACCCCAAATCTAAACCTAGAATGTAAACCTAACCCCAAATCTAAACCTAACCCCAAATCTAAACCTAAAATCGAAACCTAACCCCAAATCTAAACCTAACCCCAAATCTAAACCTAAAATCTAAACCTAACCCCAAATTTAAACCTAAAATCTAAACCTAACCCCAAATCTAAATCTAAAATCTAAACGTAACCCGAAATCGAAACCTAACCTTAAATCTAAACCTAAAATCTAAACCTAACCCCAAATCTAAACCTAAAATCTAAACCTAACCCCAAATCTAAATCTAAAATCTAAACCTAAAATCTAAACCTAACCCCAAGTCTAAACCTAAAATCTAAACCTAACCCCAAATCTAAACCTAACCCCAAATCTAAACCTAAAATCTAAACCTAACCCCAAATCTAAACCTAACCCCAAATCTAAACCTAAAATCTAAACCTAACCCCAAATCTAAACGTAACCCCAAATCTAAACCTAAAATCTAAACCTAACCCCAAATCTAATCCTGAAATCTAAACCTAACCCCAAATATAAACCTAAAATCTAAACCTAACCCCAAATCTAAACCTAATCCCAAATCTAAACCTAAAATCTAAACCTAACCCCAAATCTAAACCTAAAATCTAAACCTAACCCCAAATCTAAACCAAACCCCAAATCTAAACCTAAAATCTAAACCTAACCCCAAATCTAAACCTAAAATCTAACCCTAACCCCAAGTCTAAAGCTAACCCCAAATCTAAACCTAACCCCAAATCTAAACCTAAAATCTAAACCTAACCCCAAATCTAAACCTAACCCCAAATCTAAACCTAACCCCAAATCTAAACCTAAAATCTAAACCTAACCCCAAATCTAAACTTAACCCCAAATCTAAACCTAAAATCTAAACCTAACCCCAAATCTAAACCTGAAATCTAAACCTAACCCCAAATCTAAACCTAAAATCTAAACCTAACCCCAAATCTAAACCTAAAATCTAAACGTAACCCGAAATCGAAACCTAACCTTAAATATAAACCTAAAATCTAAACCTAACCCCAAATCTAAACCTAAAATCTAAACCTAACCCCAAATCTAAACCTAAAATCTAAACCTAACCCCAAATCTAAACCTAACCCCAAATCTAAACCTAAAATCTAAACCTAACCCCAAATCCAAACCTAAAATCTAAACCTAACCCCAAATCTAAACCTAAAATCTAAACCTAACCCCAAATATAAACCTAACCCCAAATCTAAACCTAAAATCTAAACCTAACCCCAAATCTAAACCTGAAATCTAAACCTAACCCCAAATCTAAACCTAAAATCTAAACCTAACCCCAAATCTAAACCTAAAATCTAAACGTAACCCGAAATCGAAACCTAACCTTAAATCTAAACCTAAAATCTAAACCTAACCCCAAATCTAAATCTAAAACCTAAACCTAAAATCTAAACCTAAACCCAAATCTAAACCTAAAATCTAAACCTAACCCCAAATCTAAACCTAACCCCAAATCTAAACCTAAAATCTAAACCTAACCCCAAATCTAAACCTAACCCCAAATCTAAACCTAAAATCTAAACCTAACCCCAAATCTAAACCTAACCCCAAATCTAAACCTAAAATCTAAACCTAACCCCAAATCTAAACCTAACCCCAAATCTAAACCTAAAATCTAAACCTAACCCCAAATCTAAACCTAACCCCAAATCTAAACCTAAAATCTAAACCTAACCCCAAATCTAAACCTAAAATCTAAACCTAACCCCAAATCTAAACCTAACCCCAAATCTAAACCTAAAATCTAAACCTAACCCCAAATCTAAACTTAACCCCAAATCTAAACCTAAAATCTAAACCTAACCACAAATCTAAACCTGAAATCTAAACCTAACCCCGAATCTAAACCTAAAATCTAAACCTAACCCCAAATCTAAACCTAAAATCTAAACCTAACCCCAAATCTAAACCTAACCTTAAATATAAACCTAAAATCTAAACCTAACCCCAAATCTAAACCTAAAATCTAAACCTAACCCCAAATCTAAACCTAACCCCAAATCTAAACCTAAAATCTAAACCTAACCCCAAATCTAAACCTAAAATCTAAACCTAACCCCAAATCGAAACCTGACCCCAAATCTAAACCTAAAATCTAAACCTAACCCCAAATCTAAACCTGAAATCTAAACCTGACCCCAAATCTAAACCTAAAATCTAAACCTAACCCCAAATCTAAACCTAAAATCTAAACCTAACCACAAATCTAAACCTAAAATCTAAACCTAACCCCAAATCTAAACCTAAAATCTAAACCTAACCCCAAATCTAAACTTAAACCCAAATCTAAACCGAAAATCTAAACCTAACCCCAAATCTAAACCTAAAATCTAAACCTAACCCCAAATATAAACCTAAAATCTAAACCTAAAATCTAAACCTAACCCCAAATCTAAACCTAATCCCAAATCTAAACCTAAAATCTAAACCTAACCCCAAATCTAAACCTAACCCCAAATCTAAACCTAAAATCTAAACCTAACCCCAAATCTAAACCAAAAAATCTAAACCTAACCCCAAATATAAACCTAAAATCTAAACCTAACCCCAAATCTAAACCTAAAATCTAAATCTAACCCCAAATCTAAACCTAAAATCTAAACCTAACCCCAAATCTAAACCTAACCCCAAATCTAAACCTAAAATCTAAACCTAACCCCAAATGTAAACCTTACCCCAAATCTAAACCTAAAATCTAAACCTAACCCCAAATCTAAACCTAAAATCTAAACCTAACCCCAAATCTAAACCTAAAACCAAATCTAAACCTAAAATCTAAACCTAACCCCAAATCTAAACCTAACCCCAAATCTAAACCTAAAATCTAAACCTAACCCCAAATCTAAACCTAAAATCTAAACCTAACCCCAAATCTAAACCTAACCCCAAATCTAAACCTAAAATCTAAACCTAACCATAAAATCTAAACCTAAAATCTAAACCTAACCCCAAATCTAAACCTAAAATCTAAACCTAACTCCAAATCTAAACCTAACCTCAAATCTAAACCTAAAATCTAAACCTAAACCCAAATCTAAACCTAAAATCTAAACCTAACCCCAAATCTAAACCTAAAATCTAAACCTAACCCCAAATCTAAACCAAAAAATCTAAACCTAAACCCAAATCTAAACCTAAAATCTAAACCTAACCCCAAATCTAAACCTAACCCCAAATCTAAACCTAAAATCTAAACCTAACCCCAAATCTAAACCTAACCCCAAATCTAAACCTAAAATCTAAACCTAACCCCAAATCTAAACCTAAAATCTAAACCTAACCCCAAATCTAAACCTAAAATCTAAACCTAACCCCAAATCTAAACCTAACCCCAAATCTAAACCTAAAATCTAAACCTAACCCCAAATCCAAACCTAAAATCTAAACCTAACCCCAAATCTAAACCTAAAATCTAAACCTAACCCCAAATATAAACCTAACCCCAAATCTAAACCTAAAATCTAAACCTAACCCCAAATCTAAACCTGAAATCTAAACCTAACCCCAAATCTAAACCTAAAATCTAAACCTAACCCCAAATCTAAACCTAAAATCTAAACGTAACCCGAAATCGAAACCTAACCTTAAATCTAAACCTAAAATCTAAACCTAACCCCAAATCTAAATCTAAAACCTAAACCTAAAATCTAAACCTAAACCCAAATCTAAACCTAAAATCTAAACCTAACCCCAAATCTAAACCTAACCCCAAATCTAAACCTAAAATCTAAACCTAACCCCAAATCTAAACCTAACCCCAAATCTAAACCTAAAATCTAAACCTAACCCCAAATCTAAACCTAACCCCAAATCTAAACCTAAAATCTAAACCTAACCCCAAATCTAAACCTAACCCCAAATCTAAACCTAAAATCTAAACCTAACCCCAAATCTAAACCTAACCCCAAATCTAAACCTAAAATCTAAACCTAACCCCAAATCTAAACCTAAAATCTAAACCTAACCCCAAATCTAAACCTAACCCCAAATCTAAACCTAAAATCTAAACCTAACCCCAAATCTAAACTTAACCCCAAATCTAAACCTAAAATCTAAACCTAACCACAAATCTAAACCTGAAATCTAAACCTAACCCCGAATCTAAACCTAAAATCTAAACCTAACCCCAAATCTAAACCTAAAATCTAAACCTAACCCCAAATCTAAACCTAACCTTAAATATAAACCTAAAATCTAAACCTAACCCCAAATCTAAACCTAAAATCTAAACCTAACCCCAAATCTAAACCTAACCCCAAATCTAAACCTAAAATCTAAACCTAACCCCAAATCTAAACCTAAAATCTAAACCTAACCCCAAATCTAAACCTAACCCCAAATCTAAACCTAAAATCTAAACCTAACCCCAAATCTAAACCTGAAATCTAAACCTGACCCCAAATCTAAACCTAAAATCTAAACCTAACCCCAAATCTAAACCTAAAATCTAAACCTAACCACAAATCTAAACCTAAAATCTAAACCTAACCCCAAATCTAAACCTAAAATCTAAACCTAACCCCAAATCTAAACTTAAACCCAAATCTAAACCGAAAATCTAAACCTAACCCCAAATCTAAACCTAAAATCTAAACCTAACCCCAAATATAAACCTAAAATCTAAACCTAAAATCTAAACCTAACCCCAAATCTAAACCTAATCCCAAATCTAAACCTAAAATCTAAACCTAACCCCAAATCTAAACCTAACCCCAAATCTAAACCTAAAATCTAAACCTAACCCCAAATCTAAACCAAAAAATCTAAACCTAACCCCAAATATAAACCTAAAATCTAAACCTAACCCCAAATCTAAACCTAAAATCTAAATCTAACCCCAAATCTAAACCTAAAATCTAAACCTAACCCCAAATCTAAACCTAACCCCAAATCTAAACCTAAAATCTAAACCTAACCCCAAATGTAAACCTTACCCCAAATCTAAACCTAAAATCTAAACCTAACCCCAAATCTAAACCTAAAATCTAAACCTAACCCCAAATCTAAACCTAAAACCAAATCTAAACCTAAAATCTAAACCTAACCCCAAATCTAAACCTAACCCCAAATCTAAACCTAAAATCTAAACCTAACCCCAAATCTAAACCTAAAATCTAAACCTAACCCCAAATCTAAACCTAACCCCAAATCTAAACCTAAAATCTAAACCTAACCATAAAATCTAAACCTAAAATCTAAACCTAACCCCAAATCTAAACCTAAAATCTAAACCTAACTCCAAATCTAAACCTAACCTCAAATCTAAACCTAAAATCTAAACCTAAACCCAAATCTAAACCTAAAATCTAAACCTAACCCCAAATCTAAACCTAACCCCAAATCTAAACCTAAAATCTAAACCTAACCCCAAATCTAAACCTAAAATCTAAACCTATCCCCAAATCTAAACCTAAAATCTAAACCTAAATTCTAAACCTAACCCCAAATCTAAACCTAAAATCTAAATCTAACCCCAAATCTAAACCTAACCCCAAATCTAAACCTAAAATCTAAACCTAACCCCAAATCTAAACCTAACCCCAAATCTAAACCTAGAATGTAAACCTAACCCCAAATCTAAACCTAACCCCAAATCTAAACCTAAAATCGAAACCTAACCCCAAATCTAAACCTAACCCCAAATCTAAACCTAAAATCTAAACCTAACCCCAAATTTAAACCTAAAATCTAAACCTAACCCCAAATCTAAATCTAAAATCTAAACGTAACCCGAAATCGAAACCTAACCTTAAATCTAAACCTAAAATCTAAACCTAACCCCAAATCTAAACCTAAAATCTAAACCTAACCCCAAATCTAAATCTAAAATCTAAACCTAAAATCTAAACCTAACCCCAAGTCTAAACCTAAAATCTAAACCTAACCCCAAATCTAAACCTAACCCCAAATCTAAACCTAAAATCTAAACCTAACCCCAAATCTAAACCTAACCCCAAATCTAAACCTAAAATCTAAACCTAACCCCAAATCTAAACGTAACCCCAAATCTAAACCTAAAATCTAAACCTAACCCCAAATCTAATCCTGAAATCTAAACCTAACCCCAAATATAAACCTAAAATCTAAACCTAACCCCAAATCTAAACCTAATCCCAAATCTAAACCTAAAATCTAAACCTAACCCCAAATCTAAACCTAAAATCTAAACCTAACCCCAAATCTAAACCAAACCCCAAATCTAAACCTAAAATCTAAACCTAACCCCAAATCTAAACCTAAAATCTAACCCTAACCCCAAGTCTAATGCTAACCCCAAATCTAAACCTAACCCCAAATCTAAACCTAAAATCTAAACCTAACCCCAAATCTAAACCTAACCCCAAATCTAAACCTAACCCCAAATCTAAACCTAAAATCTAAACCTAACCCCAAATCTAAACTTAACCCCAAATCTAAACCTAAAATCTAAACCTAACCCCAAATCTAAACCTGAAATCTAAACCTAACCCCAAATCTAAACCTAAAATCTAAACCTAACCCCAAATCTAAACCTAAAATCTAAACGTAACCCGAAATCGAAACCTAACCTTAAATATAAACCTAAAATCTAAACCTAACCCCAAATCTAAACCTAAAATCTAAACCTAACCCCAAATCTAAACCTAAAATCTAAACCTAACCCCAAATCTAAACCTAACCCCAAATCTAAACCTAAAATCTAAACCTAACCCCAAATCCAAACCTAAAATCTAAACCTAACCCCAAATCTAAACCTAAAATCTAAACCTAACCCCAAATATAAACCTAACCCCAAATCTAAACCTAAAATCTAAACCTAACCCCAAATCTAAACCTGAAATCTAAACCTAACCCCAAATCTAAACCTAAAATCTAAACCTAACCCCAAATCTAAACCTAAAATCTAAACGTAACCCGAAATCGAAACCTAACCTTAAATCTAAACCTAAAATCTAAACCTAACCCCAAATCTAAATCTAAAACCTAAACCTAAAATCTAAACCTAAACCCAAATCTAAACCTAAAATCTAAACCTAACCCCAAATCTAAACCTAACCCCAAATCTAAACCTAAAATCTAAACCTAACCCCAAATCTAAACCTAACCCCAAATCTAAACCTAAAATCTAAACCTAACCCCAAATCTAAACCTAACCCCAAATCTAAACCTAAAATCTAAACCTAACCCCAAATCTAAACCTAACCCCAAATCTAAACCTAAAATCTAAACCTAACCCCAAATCTAAACCTAAAATCTAAACCTAACCCCAAATCTAAACCTAACCCCAAATCTAAACCTAAAATCTAAACCTAACCCCAAATCTAAACTTAACCCCAAATCTAAACCTAAAATCTAAACCTAACCACAAATCTAAACCTGAAATCTAAACCTAACCCCGAATCTAAACCTAAAATCTAAACCTAACCCCAAATCTAAACCTAAAATCTAAACCTAACCCCAAATCTAAACCTAACCTTAAATATAAACCTAAAATCTAAACCTAACCCCAAATCTAAACCTAAAATCTAAACCTAACCCCAAATCTAAACCTAACCCCAAATCTAAACCTAAAATCTAAACCTAACCCCAAATCTAAACCTAAAATCTAAACCTAACCCCAAATCGAAACCTGACCCCAAATCTAAACCTAAAATCTAAACCTAACCCCAAATCTAAACCTGAAATCTAAACCTGACCCCAAATCTAAACCTAAAATCTAAACCTAACCCCAAATCTAAACCTAAAATCTAAACCTAACCACAAATCTAAACCTAAAATCTAAACCTAACCCCAAATCTAAACCTAAAATCTAAACCTAACCCCAAATCTAAACTTAAACCCAAATCTAAACCGAAAATCTAAACCTAACCCCAAATCTAAACCTAAAATCTAAACCTAACCCCAAATATAAACCTAAAATCTAAACCTAAAATCTAAACCTAACCCCAAATCTAAACCTAATCCCAAATCTAAACCTAAAATCTAAACCTAACCCCAAATCTAAACCTAACCCCAAATCTAAACCTAAAATCTAAACCTAACCCCAAATCTAAACCAAAAAATCTAAACCTAACCCCAAATATAAACCTAAAATCTAAACCTAACCCCAAATCTAAACCTAAAATCTAAATCTAACCCCAAATCTAAACCTAAAATCTAAACCTAACCCCAAATCTAAACCTAACCCCAAATCTAAACCTAAAATCTAAACCTAACCCCAAATGTAAACCTTACCCCAAATCTAAACCTAAAATCTAAACCTAACCCCAAATCTAAACCTAAAATCTAAACCTAACCCCAAATCTAAACCTAAAACCAAATCTAAACCTAAAATCTAAACCTAACCCCAAATCTAAACCTAACCCCAAATCTAAACCTAAAATCTAAACCTAACCCCAAATCTAAACCTAAAATCTAAACCTAACCCCAAATCTAAACCTAACCCCAAATCTAAACCTAAAATCTAAACCTAACCATAAAATCTAAACCTAAAATCTAAACCTAACCCCAAATCTAAACCTAAAATCTAAACCTAACTCCAAATCTAAACCTAACCTCAAATCTAAACCTAAAATCTAAACCTAAACCCAAATCTAAACCTAAAATCTAAACCTAACCCCAAATCTAAACCTAACCCCAAATCTAAACCTAAAATCTAAACCTAACCCCAAATCTAAACCTAAAATCTAAACCTATCCCCAAATCTAAACCTAAAATCTAAACCTAAATTCTAAACCTAACCCCAAATCTAAACCTAAAATCTAAATCTAACCCCAAATCTAAACCTAACCCCAAATCTAAACCTAAAATCTAAACCTAACCCCAAATCTAAACCTAACCCCAAATCTAAACCTAGAATGTAAACCTAACCCCAAATCTAAACCTAACCCCAAATCTAAACCTAAAATCTAAACCTAACCCCAAATCTAAACCTAACCCCAAATCTAAACCTAAAATCTAAACCTAACCCCAAATTTAAACCTAAAATCTAAACCTAACCCCAAATCTAAATCTAAAATCTAAACGTAACCCGAAATCGAAACCTAACCTTAAATCTAAACCTAAAATCTAAACCTAACCCCAAATCTAAACCTAAAATCTAAACCTAACCCCAAATCTAAATCTAAAATCTAAACCTAAAATCTAAACCTAACCCCAAGTCTAAACCTAAAATCTAAACCTAACCCCAAATCTAAACCTAACCCCAAATCTAAACCTAAAATCTAAACCTAACCCCAAATCTAAACCTAACCCCAAATCTAAACCTAAAATCTAAACCTAACCCCAAATCTAAACGTAACCCCAAATCTAAACCTAAAATCTAAACCTAACCCCAAATCTAATCCTGAAATCTAAACCTAACCCCAAATATAAACCTAAAATCTAAACCTAACCCCAAATCTAAACCTAACCCCAAATCTAAACCTAAAATCTAAACCTAACCCCAAATCTAAACCTAAAATCTAAACCTAACCCCAAATCTAAACCTAAAATCTAAACCTAAAATCTAAACCTAACCCCAAATCTAAACCTAATCCCAAATCTAAACCTAAAATCTAAACCTAACCCCAAATCTAAACCTAACCCCAAATCTAAACCTAAAATCTAAACCTAACCCGAAATCTAAACCAAAAAATCTAAACCTAACCCCAAATATAAACCTAAAATCTAAACCTAACCCCAAATCTAAACCTAAAATCTAAACCTAACCCCAAATCTAAACCTAAAATCTAAACCTAACCCCAAATCTAAACCTAAAATCTAAACCTAACCCCAAATCTAAACCTAACCCCAAATCTAAACCTAAAATCTAAACCTAACCCCAAATCTAAAACTAAAATCTAAACCTAACCCCAAATCTAAACCTAACCCCAAATCTAAACCTAAAATCTAAACCTAACCCCAAATCTAAACCTAACCCCAAATCTAAACCTAGAATCTAAACCTAACCCCAAATCTAAACCTAACCCCAAATCTAAACCTAAAATCTAAACCTAACCCCAAATCTAAACCTAAAATCTAAACCTAACCCCAAATTTAAACCTAAAATCTAAACCTAACCCCAAATCTAAATCTAAAATCTAAACGTAACCCGAAATCGAAACCTAACCTTAAATCTAAACCTAAAATCTAAACCTAACCCCAAATCTAAACCTAAAATCTAAATCTAACCCCAAATCTAAATCTATAATCTAAACCTAAAATCCAAACCTAACCCCAAATCTAAACCTAAAATCTAAACCTAACCCCAAATCTAAACCTAACCCCAAATCTAAACCTAAAATCTAAACCTAACCCCAAATCTAAACCTAAAATCTAAACCTAACCCCAAATCTAAACCTAAAATCTAAACCTAACCCCAAATCTAAACCTAACCCCAAATCTAAACCTAAAATCTAAACCTAACCCCAAATCTAAACCAAACCCCAAATCTAAACCTAAAATCTAAACCTAACCCCAAATCTAAACCTAAAATCTAACCCTAACCCCAAGTCTAAAGCTAACCCCAAATCTAAACCTAACCCCAAATCTAAACCTAAAATCTAAACCTAACCCCAAATCTAAACCTAACCCCAAATCTAAACCTAACCCCAAATCTAAACCTAAAATCTAAACCTAACCCCAAATCTAAACTTAACCCCAAATCTAAACCTAAAATCTAAACCTAACCCCAAATCTAAACCTGAAATCTAAACCTAACCCCAAATCTAAACCTAAAATCTAAACCTAACCCCAAATCTAAACCTAAAATCTAAACGTAACCCGAAATCGAAACCTAGCCTTAAATATAAACCTAAAATCTAAACCTAACCCCAAATCTAAACCTAAAATCTAAACCTAACCCCAAATCTAAACCTAAAATCTAAACCTAACCCCAAATCTAAACGTAACCCCAAATCTAAACCTAAAATCTAAACCTAACCCCAAATCCAAACCTAAAATCTAATAACTAACCCCAAATCTAAACCTAAAATCTAAACCTAACCCCAAATCTAAACCTAACCCCAAATCTAAACCTAAAATCTAAACCTAACCCCAAATCTAAACCTAACCCCAAATCTAAACCTAAAATCTAAACCTAACCCCAAATCTAAACCTGAAATCTAAACCTAACCCCAAATCTAAACCTAAAATCTAAACCTAACCCCAAATCTAAACCTAAAATCTAAACGTAACCCGAAATCGAAACCTAACCTTAAATCTAAACCTAAAATCTAAACCTAACCCCAAATCTAAATCTAAAACCTAAACCTAAAATCTAAACCTAAACCCAAATCTAAACCTAAAATCTAAACCTAACCCCAAATCTAAACCTAACCCCAAATCTAAACCTAAAATCTAAACCTAACCCCAAATCTAAACCTAAAATCTAAACCTAACCCCAAATCTAAACCTAACCCCAAATCTAAACCTAAAATCTAAACCTAACCCCAAATCTAAACCAAACCCCAAATCTAAACCTAAAATCTAAACCTAACCCCAAATCTAAACCTAAAATCTAACCCTAACCCCAAGTCTAAAGCTAACCCCAAATCTAAACCTAACCCCAAATCTAAACCTAAAATCTAAACCTAACCCCAAATCTAAACCTAACCCCAAATCTAAACCTAACCCCAAATCTAAACCTAAAATCTAAACCTAACCCCAAATCTAAACTTAACCCCAAATCTAAACCTAAAATCTAAACCTAACCCCAAATCTAAACCTGAAATCTAAACCTAACCCCAAATCTAAACCTAAAATCTAAACCTAACCCCAAATCTAAACCTAAAATCTAAACGTAACCCGAAATCGAAACCTAGCCTTAAATATAAACCTAAAATCTAAACCTAACCCCAAATCTAAACCTAAAATCTAAACCTAACCCCAAATCTAAACCTAAAATCTAAACCTAACCCCAAATCTAAACGTAACCCCAAATCTAAACCTAAAATCTAAACCTAACCCCAAATCCAAACCTAAAATCTAAAACTAACCCCAAATCTAAACCTAAAATCTAAACCTAACCCCAAATCTAAACCTAACCCCAAATCTAAACCTAAAATCTAAACCTAACCCCAAATCTAAACCTAACCCCAAATCTAAACCTAAAATCTAAACCTAACCCCAAATCTAAACCTGAAATCTAAACCTAACCCCAAATCTAAACCTAAAATCTAAACCTAACCCCAAATCTAAACCTAAAATCTAAACGTAACCCGAAATCGAAACCTAACCTTAAATCTAAACCTAAAATCTAAACCTAACCCCAAATCTAAATCTAAAACCTAAACCTAAAATCTAAACCTAAACCCAAATCTAAACCTAAAATCTAAACCTAACCCCAAATCTAAACCTAACCCCAAATCTAAACCTAAAATCTAAACCTAACCCCAAATCTAAACCTAACCCCAAATCTAAACCTAAAATCTAAACCTAACCCCAAATCTAAACCTAACCCCAAATCTAAACCTAAAATCTAAACCTAACCCCAAATCTAAACCTAAAATCTAAACCTAACCCCAAATCTAAACCTAAAATCTAAACCTAACCCCAAGTCTAAACCTAACCCCAAATCTAAACCTAACCCCAAATCTAAACCTAAAATCTAAACCTAACCCCAAATCTAAACCTAAAATCTAAACCTAACCCCAAATCTAAACCTAAAATCTAAACCTAACCCCAAATCTAAACCTAACCCCAAATCTAAACCTAAAATCTAAACCTAACCCCAAATCTAAACCTAACCCCAAATCTAAACCTAAAATCTAAACCTAACCCCAAATCTAAACCTAACCCCAAATCTAAACCTAAAATCTAAACCTAACCCCAAATCTAAACCTAACCCCAAATCTAAACCTAAAATCTAAACCTAAAATCTAAACCTAACCCCAAATCTAAATCTAAAATCTAAATGTAACCCGAAATCGAAACCTAACCTTAAATCTAAACCTAAAATCTAAACCTAACCCCAAATCTAAACCTAAAATCTAAACCTAACCCCAAATCTAAACCTAACCCCAAATCTAAACCTAAAATCTAAACCTAACCCCAAATCTAAACCAAACCCCAAATCTAAACCTAAAATCTAAACCTAACCCCAAATCTAAACCTAAAATCTAACCCTAACCCCAAGTCTAAAGCTAACCCCAAATCTAAACCTAACCCCAAATCTAAACCTAAAATCTAAACCTAACCCCAAATCTAAACCTAACCCCAAATCTAAACCTAACCCCAAATCTAAACCTAAAATCTAAACCTAACCCCAAATCTAAACTTAACCCCAAATCTAAACCTAAAATCTAAACCTAACCCCAAATCTAAACCTGAAATCTAAACCTAACCCCAAATCTAAACCTAAAATCTAAACCTAACCCCAAATCTAAACCTAAAATCTAAACGTAACCCGAAATCGAAACCTAACCTTAAATATAAACCTAAAATCTAAACCTAACCCCAAATCTAAACCTAAAATCTAAACCTAACCCCAAATCTAAACCTAAAATCTAAACCTAACCCCAAATCTAAACCTAACCCCAAATCTAAACCTAAAATCTAAACCTAACCCCAAATCCAAACCTAAAATCTAAACCTAACCCCAAATCTAAACCTAAAATCTAAACCTAACCCCAAATCTAAACCTAACCCCAAATCTAAACCTAAAATCTAAACCTAACCCCAAATCTAAACCTGAAATCTAAACCTAACCCCAAATCTAAACCTAAAATCTAAACCTAACCCCAAATCTAAACCTAAAATCTAAACCTAACCCCAAATCTAAACCTAACCCCAAATCTAAACCTAAAATCTAAACCTAACCCCAAATCTAAAACTAAAATCTAAACCTAACCCCAAATCTAAACCTAAACCCAAATCTAAACCTAAAATCTAAACCTAACCCCAAATCTAAACCTAACCCCAAATCTAAACCTAGAATCTAAACCTAACCCCAAATCTAAACCTAACCCCAAATCTAAACCTAAAATCTAAACCTAACCCCAAATCTAAACCTAACCCCAAATCTAAACCTAAAATCTAAACCTAACCCCAAATCTAAACCTAACCCCAAATCTAAACCTAAAATCTAAACCTAAAATCTAAACCTAACCCCAAATCTAAATCTAAAATCTAAATGTAACCCGAAATCGAAACCTAACCTTAAATCTAAACCTAAAATCTAAACCTAACCCCAAATCTAAACCTAAAATCTAAACCTAACCCCAAATCTAAACCTAACCCCAAATCTAAACCTAAAATCTAAACCTAACCCCAAATCTAAACCAAACCCCAAATCTAAACCTAAAATCTAAACCTAACCCCAAATCTAAACCTAAAATCTAACCCTAACCCCAAGTCTAAAGCTAACCCCAAATCTAAACCTAACCCCAAATCTAAACCTAAAATCTAAACCTAACCCCAAATCTAAACCTAACCCCAAATCTAAACCTAACCCCAAATCTAAACCTAAAATCTAAACCTAACCCCAAATCTAAACTTAACCCCAAATCTAAACCTAAAATCTAAACCTAACCCCAAATCTAAACCTGAAATCTAAACCTAACCCCAAATCTAAACCTAAAATCTAAACCTAACCCCAAATCTAAACCTAAAATCTAAACGTAACCCGAAATCGAAACCTAACCTTAAATATAAACCTAAAATCTAAACCTAACCCCAAATCTAAACCTAAACCCAAATCTAAACCTAAAATCTAAACCTAACCCCAAATCTAAACCTAACCCCAAATCTAAACCTAAAATCTAAACCTAACCCCAAATCTAAACCTAACCCCAAATCTAAACCTAAAATCTAAACCTAACCCCAAATCTAAACCTAACCCCAAATCTAAACCTAAAATCTAAACCTAACCCCAAATCTAAACCTAACCCCAAATCTAAACCTAAAATCTAAACCTAACCCCAAATCTAAACCTAACCCCAAATCTAAACCTAAAATCTAAACCTAACCCCAAATCTAAACCTAAAATCTAAACCTAACCCCAAATCTAAACCTAACCCCAAATCTAAACCTAAAATCTAAACCTAACCCCAAATCTAAACTTAACCCCAAATCTAAACCTAAAATCTAAACCTAACCACAAATCTAAACCTGAAATCTAAACCTAACCCCGAATCTAAACCTAAAATCTAAACCTAACCCCAAATCTAAACCTAAAATCTAAACCTAACCCCAAATCTAAACCTAACCTTAAATATAAACCTAAAATCTAAACCTAACCCCAAATCTAAACCTAAAATCTAAACCTAACCCCAAATCTAAACCTAACCCCAAATCTAAACCTAAAATCTAAACCTAACCCCAAATCTAAACCTAAAATCTAAACCTAACCCCAAATCGAAACCTGACCCCAAATCTAAACCTAAAATCTAAACCTAACCCCAAATCTAAACCTGAAATCTAAACCTGACCCCAAATCTAAACCTAAAATCTAAACCTAACCCCAAATCTAAACCTAAAATCTAAACCTAACCACAAATCTAAACCTAAAATCTAAACCTAACCCCAAATCTAAACCTAAAATCTAAACCTAACCCCAAATCTAAACTTAAACCCAAATCTAAACCGAAAATCTAAACCTAACCCCAAATCTAAACCTAAAATCTAAACCTAACCCCAAATATAAACCTAAAATCTAAACCTAAAATCTAAACCTAACCCCAAATCTAAACCTAATCCCAAATCTAAACCTAAAATCTAAACCTAACCCCAAATCTAAACCTAACCCCAAATCTAAACCTAAAATCTAAACCTAACCCCAAATCTAAACCAAAAAATCTAAACCTAACCCCAAATATAAACCTAAAATCTAAACCTAACCCCAAATCTAAACCTAAAATCTAAATCTAACCCCAAATCTAAACCTAAAATCTAAACCTAACCCCAAATCTAAACCTAACCCCAAATCTAAACCTAAAATCTAAACCTAACCCCAAATGTAAACCTTACCCCAAATCTAAACCTAAAATCTAAACCTAACCCCAAATCTAAACCTAAAATCTAAACCTAACCCCAAATCTAAACCTAAAACCAAATCTAAACCTAAAATCTAAACCTAACCCCAAATCTAAACCTAACCCCAAATCTAAACCTAAAATCTAAACCTAACCCCAAATCTAAACCTAAAATCTAAACCTAACTCCAAATCTAAACCTAACCTCAAATCTAAACCTAAAATCTAAACCTAAACCCAAATCTAAACCTAAAATCTAAACCTAACCCCAAATCTAAACCTAACCCCAAATCTAAACCTAAAATCTAAACCTAACCCCAAATCTAAACCTAAAATCTAAACCTATCCCCAAATCTAAACCTAAAATCTAAACCTAAATTCTAAACCTAACCCCAAATCTAAACCTAAAATCTAAATCTAACCCCAAATCTAAACCTAACCCCAAATCTAAACCTAAAATCTAAACCTAACCCCAAATCTAAACCTAACCCCAAATCTAAACCTAGAATGTAAACCTAACCCCAAATCTAAACCTAACCCCAAATCTAAACCTAAAATCTAAACCTAACCCCAAATCTAAACCTAACCCCAAATCTAAACCTAAAATCTAAACCTAACCCCAAATTTAAACCTAAAATCTAAACCTAACCCCAAATCTAAATCTAAAATCTAAACGTAACCCGAAATCGAAACCTAACCTTAAATCTAAACCTAAAATCTAAACCTAACCCCAAATCTAAACCTAAAATCTAAACCTAACCCCAAATCTAAATCTAAAATCTAAACCTAAAATCTAAACCTAACCCCAAGTCTAAACCTAAAATCTAAACCTAACCCCAAATCTAAACCTAACCCCAAATCTAAACCTAAAATCTAAACCTAACCCCAAATCTAAACCTAACCCCAAATCTAAACCTAAAATCTAAACCTAACCCCAAATCTAAACGTAACCCCAAATCTAAACCTAAAATCTAAACCTAACCCCAAATCTAATCCTGAAATCTAAACCTAACCCCAAATATAAACCTAAAATCTAAACCTAACCCCAAATCTAAACCTAACCCCAAATCTAAACCTAAAATCTAAACCTAACCCCAAATCTAAACCTAAAATCTAAACCTAACCCCAAATCTAAACCTAAAATCTAAACCTAAAATCTAAACCTAACCCCAAATCTAAACCTAATCCCAAATCTAAACCTAAAATCTAAACCTAACCCCAAATCTAAACCTAACCCCAAATCTAAACCTAAAATCTAAACCTAACCCGAAATCTAAACCAAAAAATCTAAACCTAACCCCAAATATAAACCTAAAATCTAAACCTAACCCCAAATCTAAACCTAAAATCTAAACCTAACCCCAAATCTAAACCTAAAATCTAAACCTAACCCCAAATCTAAACCTAAAATCTAAACCTAACCCCAAATCTAAACCTAACCCCAAATCTAAACCTAAAATCTAAACCTAACCCCAAATCTAAAACTAAAATCTAAACCTAACCCCAAATCTAAACCTAACCCCAAATCTAAACCTAAAATCTAAACCTAACCCCAAATCTAAACCTAACCCCAAATCTAAACCTAGAATCTAAACCTAACCCCAAATCTAAACCTAACCCCAAATCTAAACCTAAAATCTAAACCTAACCCCAAATCTAAACCTAAAATCTAAACCTAACCCCAAATTTAAACCTAAAATCTAAACCTAACCCCAAATCTAAATCTAAAATCTAAACGTAACCCGAAATCGAAACCTAACCTTAAATCTAAACCTAAAATCTAAACCTAACCCCAAATCTAAACCTAAAATCTAAATCTAACCCCAAATCTAAATCTATAATCTAAACCTAAAATCCAAACCTAACCCCAAATCTAAACCTAAAATCTAAACCTAACCCCAAATCTAAACCTAACCCCAAATCTAAACCTAAAATCTAAACCTAACCCCAAATCTAAACCTAAAATCTAAACCTAACCCCAAATCTAAACCTAAAATCTAAACCTAACCCCAAATCTAAACCTAACCCCAAATCTAAACCTAAAATCTAAACCTAACCCCAAATCTAAACCTAACCCCAAATCTAAACCTAAAATCTAAACCTAACCCCAAATCTAAACCTAAAATCTAACCCTAACCCCAAGTCTAAAGCTAACCCCAAATCTAAACCTAACCCCAAATCTAAACCTAAAATCTAAACCTAACCCCAAATCTAAACCTAACCCCAAATCTAAACCTAACCCCAAATCTAAACCTAAAATCTAAACCTAACCCCAAATCTAAACTTAACCCCAAATCTAAACCTAAAATCTAAACCTAACCCCAAATCTAAACCTGAAATCTAAACCTAACCCCAAATCTAAACCTAAAATCTAAACCTAACCCCAAATCTAAACCTAAAATCTAAACGTAACCCGAAATCGAAACCTAGCCTTAAATATAAACCTAAAATCTAAACCTAACCCCAAATCTAAACCTAAAATCTAAACCTAACCCCAAATCTAAACCTAAAATCTAAACCTAACCCCAAATCTAAACGTAACCCCAAATCTAAACCTAAAATCTAAACCTAACCCCAAATCCAAACCTAAAATCTAAAACTAACCCCAAATCTAAACCTAAAATCTAAACCTAACCCCAAATCTAAACCTAACCCCAAATCTAAACCTAAAATCTAAACCTAACCCCAAATCTAAACCTAACCCCAAATCTAAACCTAAAATCTAAACCTAACCCCAAATCTAAACCTGAAATCTAAACCTAACCCCAAATCTAAACCTAAAATCTAAACCTAACCCCAAATCTAAACCTAAAATCTAAACGTAACCCGAAATCGAAACCTAACCTTAAATCTAAACCTAAAATCTAAACCTAACCCCAAATCTAAATCTAAAACCTAAACCTAAAATCTAAACCTAAACCCAAATCTAAACCTAAAATCTAAACCTAACCCCAAATCTAAACCTAACCCCAAATCTAAACCTAAAATCTAAACCTAACCCCAAATCTAAACCTAAAATCTAAACCTAACCCCAAATCTAAACCTAACCCCAAATCTAAACCTAAAATCTAAACCTAACCCCAAATCTAAACCAAACCCCAAATCTAAACCTAAAATCTAAACCTAACCCCAAATCTAAACCTAAAATCTAACCCTAACCCCAAGTCTAAAGCTAACCCCAAATCTAAACCTAACCCCAAATCTAAACCTAAAATCTAAACCTAACCCCAAATCTAAACCTAACCCCAAATCTAAACCTAACCCCAAATCTAAACCTAAAATCTAAACCTAACCCCAAATCTAAACTTAACCCCAAATCTAAACCTAAAATCTAAACCTAACCCCAAATCTAAACCTGAAATCTAAACCTAACCCCAAATCTAAACCTAAAATCTAAACCTAACCCCAAATCTAAACCTAAAATCTAAACGTAACCCGAAATCGAAACCTAGCCTTAAATATAAACCTAAAATCTAAACCTAACCCCAAATCTAAACCTAAAATCTAAACCTAACCCCAAATCTAAACCTAAAATCTAAACCTAACCCCAAATCTAAACGTAACCCCAAATCTAAACCTAAAATCTAAACCTAACCCCAAATCCAAACCTAAAATCTAAAACTAACCCCAAATCTAAACCTAAAATCTAAACCTAACCCCAAATCTAAACCTAACCCCAAATCTAAACCTAAAATCTAAACCTAACCCCAAATCTAAACCTAACCCCAAATCTAAACCTAAAATCTAAACCTAACCCCAAATCTAAACCTGAAATCTAAACCTAACCCCAAATCTAAACCTAAAATCTAAACCTAACCCCAAATCTAAACCTAAAATCTAAACGTAACCCGAAATCGAAACCTAACCTTAAATCTAAACCTAAAATCTAAACCTAACCCCAAATCTAAATCTAAAACCTAAACCTAAAATCTAAACCTAAACCCAAATCTAAACCTAAAATCTAAACCTAACCCCAAATCTAAACCTAACCCCAAATCTAAACCTAAAATCTAAACCTAACCCCAAATCTAAACCTAACCCCAAATCTAAACCTAAAATCTAAACCTAACCCCAAATCTAAACCTAACCCCAAATCTAAACCTAAAATCTAAACCTAACCCCAAATCTAAACCTAAAATCTAAACCTAACCCCAAATCTAAACCTAAAATCTAAACCTAACCCCAAGTCTAAACCTAACCCCAAATCTAAACCTAACCCCAAATCTAAACCTAAAATCTAAACCTAACCCCAAATCTAAACCTAAAATCTAAACCTAACCCCAAATCTAAACCTAAAATCTAAACCTAACCCCAAATCTAAACCTAACCCCAAATCTAAACCTAAAATCTAAACCTAACCCCAAATCTAAACCTAACCCCAAATCTAAACCTAAAATCTAAACCTAACCCCAAATCTAAACCTAACCCCAAATCTAAACCTAAAATCTAAACCTAACCCCAAATCTAAACCTAACCCCAAATCTAAACCTAAAATCTAAACCTAAAATCTAAACCTAACCCCAAATCTAAATCTAAAATCTAAATGTAACCCGAAATCGAAACCTAACCTTAAATCTAAACCTAAAATCTAAACCTAACCCCAAATCTAAACCTAAAATCTAAACCTAACCCCAAATCTAAACCTAACCCCAAATCTAAACCTAAAATCTAAACCTAACCCCAAATCTAAACCAAACCCCAAATCTAAACCTAAAATCTAAACCTAACCCCAAATCTAAACCTAAAATCTAACCCTAACCCCAAGTCTAAAGCTAACCCCAAATCTAAACCTAACCCCAAATCTAAACCTAAAATCTAAACCTAACCCCAAATCTAAACCTAACCCCAAATCTAAACCTAACCCCAAATCTAAACCTAAAATCTAAACCTAACCCCAAATCTAAACTTAACCCCAAATCTAAACCTAAAATCTAAACCTAACCCCAAATCTAAACCTGAAATCTAAACCTAACCCCAAATCTAAACCTAAAATCTAAACCTAACCCCAAATCTAAACCTAAAATCTAAACGTAACCCGAAATCGAAACCTAACCTTAAATATAAACCTAAAATCTAAACCTAACCCCAAATCTAAACCTAAAATCTAAACCTAACCCCAAATCTAAACCTAAAATCTAAACCTAACCCCAAATCTAAACCTAACCCCAAATCTAAACCTAAAATCTAAACCTAACCCCAAATCCAAACCTAAAATCTAAACCTAACCCCAAATCTAAACCTAAAATCTAAACCTAACCCCAAATCTAAACCTAACCCCAAATCTAAACCTAAAATCTAAACCTAACCCCAAATCTAAACCTGAAATCTAAACCTAACCCCAAATCTAAACCTAAAATCTAAACCTAACCCCAAATCTAAACCTAAAATCTAAACCTAACCCCAAATCTAAACCTAACCCCAAATCTAAACCTAAAATCTAAACCTAACCCCAAATCTAAAACTAAAATCTAAACCTAACCCCAAATCTAAACCTAAACCCAAATCTAAACCTAAAATCTAAACCTAACCCCAAATCTAAACCTAACCCCAAATCTAAACCTAGAATCTAAACCTAACCCCAAATCTAAACCTAACCCCAAATCTAAACCTAAAATCTAAACCTAACCCCAAATCTAAACCTAACCCCAAATCTAAACCTAAAATCTAAACCTAACCCCAAATCTAAACCTAACCCCAAATCTAAACCTAAAATCTAAACCTAAAATCTAAACCTAACCCCAAATCTAAATCTAAAATCTAAATGTAACCCGAAATCGAAACCTAACCTTAAATCTAAACCTAAAATCTAAACCTAACCCCAAATCTAAACCTAAAATCTAAACCTAACCCCAAATCTAAACCTAACCCCAAATCTAAACCTAAAATCTAAACCTAACCCCAAATCTAAACCAAACCCCAAATCTAAACCTAAAATCTAAACCTAACCCCAAATCTAAACCTAAAATCTAACCCTAACCCCAAGTCTAAAGCTAACCCCAAATCTAAACCTAACCCCAAATCTAAACCTAAAATCTAAACCTAACCCCAAATCTAAACCTAACCCCAAATCTAAACCTAACCCCAAATCTAAACCTAAAATCTAAACCTAACCCCAAATCTAAACTTAACCCCAAATCTAAACCTAAAATCTAAACCTAACCCCAAATCTAAACCTGAAATCTAAACCTAACCCCAAATCTAAACCTAAAATCTAAACCTAACCCCAAATCTAAACCTAAAATCTAAACGTAACCCGAAATCGAAACCTAACCTTAAATATAAACCTAAAATCTAAACCTAACCCCAAATCTAAACCTAAAATCTAAACCTAACCCCAAATCTAAACCTAAAATCTAAACCTAACCCCAAATCTAAACCTAACCCCAAATCTAAACCTAAAATCTAAACCTAACCCCAAATCCAAACCTAAAATCTAAACCTAACCCCAAATCTAAACCTAAAATCTAAACCTAACCCCAAATCTAAACCTAACCCCAAATCTAAACCTAAAATCTAAACCTAACCCCAAATCTAAACCTGAAATCTAAACCTAACCCCAAATCTAAACCTAAAATCTAAACCTAACCCCAAATCTAAACCTAAAATCTAAACGTAACCCGAAATCGAAACCTAACCTTAAATCTAAACCTAAAATCTAAACCTAACCCCAAATCTAAATCTAAAACCTAAACCTAAAATCTAAACCTAAACCCAAATCTAAACCTAAAATCTAAACCTAACCCCAAATCTAAACCTAACCCCAAATCTAAACCTAAAATCTAAACCTAACCCCAAATCTAAACCTAACCCCAAATCTAAACCTAAAATCTAAACCTAACCCCAAATCTAAACCTAACCCCAAATCTAAACCTAAAATCTAAACCTAACCCCAAATCTAAACCTAACCCCAAATCTAAACCTAAAATCTAAACCTAACCCCAAATCTAAACCTAACCCCAAATCTAAACCTAAAATCTAAACCTAACCCCAAATCTAAACCTAAAATCTAAACCTAACCCCAAATCTAAACCTAAAATCTAAACCTAACCCCAAGTCTAAACCTAACCCCAAATCTAAACCTAACCCCAAATCTAAACCTAAAATCTAAACCTAACCCCAAATCTAAACCTAAAATCTAAACCTAACCCCAAATCTAAACCTAACCCCAAATCTAAACCTAAAATCTAAACCTAACCCCAAATCTAAACTTAACCCCAAATCTAAACCTAAAATCTAAACCTTACCCCAAATATAAACGTAAAATGTAAACCTAACCCCGAATCTAAACCTAAAATCTAAACCTAACCCCAAATCTAAACCTAAAATCTAAACCTAACCCCAAATCTAAACCTAACCTTAAATATAAACCTAAAATCTAAACCTAACCCCAAATCTAAACCTAAAATCTAAACCTAACCCCAAATCTAAACCTAACCCCAAATCTAAACCTAAAATCTAAACCTAACCCCAAATCTAAACCTAAAATCTAAACCTAACCCCAAATCTAAACCTAACCCCAAATCTAAACCTAAAATCTAAACCTAACCCCAAATCTAAACCTGAAATCTAAACCTGACCCCAAATCTAAACCTAAAATCTAAACCTAACCCCAAATCTAAACCTAAAATCTAAACCTAACCACAAATCTAAACCTAAAATCTAAACCTAACCCCAAATCTAAACCTAAAATCTAAACCTAACCCCAAATCTAAACTTAAACCCAAATCTAAACCGAAAATCTAAACCTAACCCCAAATCTAAACCTAAAATCTAAACCTAACCCCAAATATAAACCTAAAATCTAAACCTAAAATCTAAACCTAACCCCAAATCTAAACCTAATCCCAAATCTAAACCTAAAATCTAAACCTAACCCCAAATCTAAACCTAACCCCAAATCTAAACCTAAAATCTAAACCTAACCCCAAATCTAAACCAAAAAATCTAAACCTAACCCCAAATATAAACCTAAAATCTAAACCTAACCCCAAATCTAAACCTAAAATCTAAATCTAACCTAAAATCTAAACCTAACCCCAAATCTAAACCTAAAATCTAAACCTAACCCCAAATGTAAACCTTACCCCAAATCTAAACCTAAAATCTAAACCTAACCCCAAATCTAAACCTAAAATCTAAACCTAACCCCAAATCTAAACCTAAAATCTAAACCTAACCCCAAATCTAAACCTAAAATCTAAACGTAACCCGAAATCGAAACCTAGCCTTAAATATAAACCTAAAATCTAAACCTAACCCCAAATCTAAACCTAAAATCTAAACCTAACCCCAAATCTAAACCTAAAATCTAAACCTAACCCCAAATCTAAACGTAACCCCAAATCTAAACCTAAAATCTAAACCTAACCCCAAATCCAAACCTAAAATCTAAAACTAACCCCAAATCTAAACCTAAAATCTAAACCTAACCCCAAATCTAAACCTAACCCCAAATCTAAACCTAAAATCTAAACCTAACCCCAAATCTAAACCTAACCCCAAATCTAAACCTAAAATCTAAACCTAACCCCAAATCTAAACCTGAAATCTAAACCTAACCCCAAATCTAAACCTAAAATCTAAACCTAACCCCAAATCTAAACCTAAAATCTAAACGTAACCCGAAATCGAAACCTAACCTTAAATCTAAACCTAAAATCTAAACCTAACCCCAAATCTAAATCTAAAACCTAAACCTAAAATCTAAACCTAAACCCAAATCTAAACCTAAAATCTAAACCTAACCCCAAATCTAAACCTAACCCCAAATCTAAACCTAAAATCTAAACCTAACCCCAAATCTAAACCTAACCCCAAATCTAAACCTAAAATCTAAACCTAACCCCAAATCTAAACCTAACCCCAAATCTAAACCTAAAATCTAAACCTAACCCCAAATCTAAACCTAAAATCTAAACCTAACCCCAAATCTAAACCTAAAATCTAAACCTAACCCCAAGTCTAAACCTAACCCCAAATCTAAACCTAACCCCAAATCTAAACCTAAAATCTAAACCTAACCCCAAATCTAAACCTAAAATCTAAACCTAACCCCAAATCTAAACCTAAAATCTAAACCTAACCCCAAATCTAAACCTAACCCCAAATCTAAACCTAAAATCTAAACCTAACCCCAAATCTAAACCTAACCCCAAATCTAAACCTAAAATCTAAACCTAACCCCAAATCTAAACCTAACCCCAAATCTAAACCTAAAATCTAAACCTAACCCCAAATCTAAACCTAACCCCAAATCTAAACCTAAAATCTAAACCTAAAATCTAAACCTAACCCCAAATCTAAATCTAAAATCTAAATGTAACCCGAAATCGAAACCTAACCTTAAATCTAAACCTAAAATCTAAACCTAACCCCAAATCTAAACCTAAAATCTAAACCTAACCCCAAATCTAAACCTAACCCCAAATCTAAACCTAAAATCTAAACCTAACCCCAAATCTAAACCAAACCCCAAATCTAAACCTAAAATCTAAACCTAACCCCAAATCTAAACCTAAAATCTAACCCTAACCCCAAGTCTAAAGCTAACCCCAAATCTAAACCTAACCCCAAATCTAAACCTAAAATCTAAACCTAACCCCAAATCTAAACCTAACCCCAAATCTAAACCTAACCCCAAATCTAAACCTAAAATCTAAACCTAACCCCAAATCTAAACTTAACCCCAAATCTAAACCTAAAATCTAAACCTAACCCCAAATCTAAACCTGAAATCTAAACCTAACCCCAAATCTAAACCTAAAATCTAAACCTAACCCCAAATCTAAACCTAAAATCTAAACGTAACCCGAAATCGAAACCTAACCTTAAATATAAACCTAAAATCTAAACCTAACCCCAAATCTAAACCTAAAATCTAAACCTAACCCCAAATCTAAACCTAAAATCTAAACCTAACCCCAAATCTAAACCTAACCCCAAATCTAAACCTAAAATCTAAACCTAACCCCAAATCCAAACCTAAAATCTAAACCTAACCCCAAATCTAAACCTAAAATCTAAACCTAACCCCAAATCTAAACCTAACCCCAAATCTAAACCTAAAATCTAAACCTAACCCCAAATCTAAACCTGAAATCTAAACCTAACCCCAAATCTAAACCTAAAATCTAAACCTAACCCCAAATCTAAACCTAAAATCTAAACCTAACCCCAAATCTAAACCTAACCCCAAATCTAAACCTAAAATCTAAACCTAACCCCAAATCTAAAACTAAAATCTAAACCTAACCCCAAATCTAAACCTAAACCCAAATCTAAACCTAAAATCTAAACCTAACCCCAAATCTAAACCTAACCCCAAATCTAAACCTAGAATCTAAACCTAACCCCAAATCTAAACCTAACCCCAAATCTAAACCTAAAATCTAAACCTAACCCCAAATCTAAACCTAACCCCAAATCTAAACCTAAAATCTAAACCTAACCCCAAATCTAAACCTAACCCCAAATCTAAACCTAAAATCTAAACCTAAAATCTAAACCTAACCCCAAATCTAAATCTAAAATCTAAATGTAACCCGAAATCGAAACCTAACCTTAAATCTAAACCTAAAATCTAAACCTAACCCCAAATCTAAACCTAAAATCTAAACCTAACCCCAAATCTAAACCTAACCCCAAATCTAAACCTAAAATCTAAACCTAACCCCAAATCTAAACCAAACCCCAAATCTAAACCTAAAATCTAAACCTAACCCCAAATCTAAACCTAAAATCTAACCCTAACCCCAAGTCTAAAGCTAACCCCAAATCTAAACCTAACCCCAAATCTAAACCTAAAATCTAAACCTAACCCCAAATCTAAACCTAACCCCAAATCTAAACCTAACCCCAAATCTAAACCTAAAATCTAAACCTAACCCCAAATCTAAACTTAACCCCAAATCTAAACCTAAAATCTAAACCTAACCCCAAATCTAAACCTGAAATCTAAACCTAACCCCAAATCTAAACCTAAAATCTAAACCTAACCCCAAATCTAAACCTAAAATCTAAACGTAACCCGAAATCGAAACCTAACCTTAAATATAAACCTAAAATCTAAACCTAACCCCAAATCTAAACCTAAAATCTAAACCTAACCCCAAATCTAAACCTAAAATCTAAACCTAACCCCAAATCTAAACCTAACCCCAAATCTAAACCTAAAATCTAAACCTAACCCCAAATCCAAACCTAAAATCTAAACCTAACCCCAAATCTAAACCTAAAATCTAAACCTAACCCCAAATCTAAACCTAACCCCAAATCTAAACCTAAAATCTAAACCTAACCCCAAATCTAAACCTGAAATCTAAACCTAACCCCAAATCTAAACCTAAAATCTAAACCTAACCCCAAATCTAAACCTAAAATCTAAACGTAACCCGAAATCGAAACCTAACCTTAAATCTAAACCTAAAATCTAAACCTAACCCCAAATCTAAATCTAAAACCTAAACCTAAAATCTAAACCTAAACCCAAATCTAAACCTAAAATCTAAACCTAACCCCAAATCTAAACCTAACCCCAAATCTAAACCTAAAATCTAAACCTAACCCCAAATCTAAACCTAACCCCAAATCTAAACCTAAAATCTAAACCTAACCCCAAATCTAAACCTAACCCCAAATCTAAACCTAAAATCTAAACCTAACCCCAAATCTAAACCTAACCCCAAATCTAAACCTAAAATCTAAACCTAACCCCAAATCTAAACCTAACCCCAAATCTAAACCTAAAATCTAAACCTAACCCCAAATCTAAACCTAAAATCTAAACCTAACCCCAAATCTAAACCTAAAATCTAAACCTAACCCCAAGTCTAAACCTAACCCCAAATCTAAACCTAACCCCAAATCTAAACCTAAAATCTAAACCTAACCCCAAATCTAAACCTAAAATCTAAACCTAACCCCAAATCTAAACCTAACCCCAAATCTAAACCTAAAATCTAAACCTAACCCCAAATCTAAACTTAACCCCAAATCTAAACCTAAAATCTAAACCTTACCCCAAATATAAACGTAAAATGTAAACCTAACCCCGAATCTAAACCTAAAATCTAAACCTAACCCCAAATCTAAACCTAAAATCTAAACCTAACCCCAAATCTAAACCTAACCTTAAATATAAACCTAAAATCTAAACCTAACCCCAAATCTAAACCTAAAATCTAAACCTAACCCCAAATCTAAACCTAACCCCAAATCTAAACCTAAAATCTAAACCTAACCCCAAATCTAAACCTAAAATCTAAACCTAACCCCAAATCTAAACCTAACCCCAAATCTAAACCTAAAATCTAAACCTAACCCCAAATCTAAACCTGAAATCTAAACCTGACCCCAAATCTAAACCTAAAATCTAAACCTAACCCCAAATCTAAACCTAAAATCTAAACCTAACCACAAATCTAAACCTAAAATCTAAACCTAACCCCAAATCTAAACCTAAAATCTAAACCTAACCCCAAATCTAAACTTAAACCCAAATCTAAACCGAAAATCTAAACCTAACCCCAAATCTAAACCTAAAATCTAAACCTAACCCCAAATATAAACCTAAAATCTAAACCTAAAATCTAAACCTAACCCCAAATCTAAACCTAATCCCAAATCTAAACCTAAAATCTAAACCTAACCCCAAATCTAAACCTAACCCCAAATCTAAACCTAAAATCTAAACCTAACCCCAAATCTAAACCAAAAAATCTAAACCTAACCCCAAATATAAACCTAAAATCTAAACCTAACCCCAAATCTAAACCTAAAATCTAAATCTAACCCCAAATCTAAACCTAAAATCTAAACCTAACCCCAAATCTAAACCTAACCCCAAATCTAAACCTAAAATCTAAACCTAACCCCAAATGTAAACCTTACCCCAAATCTAAACCTAAAATCTAAACCTAACCCCAAATCTAAACCTAAAATCTAAACCTAACCCCAAATCTAAACCTAAAACCAAATCTAAACCTAAAATCTAAACCTAACCCCAAATCTAAACCTAACCCCAAATCTAAACCTAAAATCTAAACCTAACCCCAAATCTAAACCTAAAATCTAAACCTAACCCCAAATCTAAACCTAACCCCAAATCTAAACCTAAAATCTAAACCTAACCATAAAATCTAAACCTAAAATCTAAACCTAACCCCAAATCTAAACCTAAAATCTAAACCTAACTCCAAATCTAAACCTAACCCCAAATCTAAACCTAAAATCTGAACCTAACCCCAAATCTAAACCTAAAATCTAAACCTAACCCCAAATCTAAACCTAAAATCTAAACCTATCCCCAAATCTAAACCTAAAATCTAAACCTAAATTCTAAACCTAACCCCAAATCTAAACCTAAAATCTAAATCTAACCCCAAATCTAAACCTAACCCCAAATCTAAACCTAAAATCTAAACCTAACCCCAAATCTAAACCTAACCCCAAATCTAAACCTAGAATGTAAACCTAACCCCAAATCTAAACCTAACCCCAAATCTAAACCTAAAATCTAAACCTAACCCCAAATCTAATCCTGAAATCTAAACCTAACCCCAAATATAAACCTAAAATCTAAACCTAACCCCAAATCTAAACCTAACCCCAAATCTAAATCTAAAATCTAAACCTAAAATCTAAACCTAACCCCAAGTCTAAACCTAAAATCTAAACCTAACCCCAAATCTAAACCTAACCCCAAATCTAAACCTAAAATCTAAACCTAACCCCAAATCTAAACCTAACCCCAAATCTAAACCTAAAATCTAAAACTAACCCCAAATCTAAACGTAACCCCAAATCTAAACCTAAAATCTAAACCTAACCCCAAATCTAATCCTGAAATCTAAACCTAACCCCAAATATAAACCTAAAATCTAAACCTAACCCCAAATCTAAACCTAATCCCAAATCTAAACCTAAAATCTAAACCTAACCCCAAATCTAAACGTAACCCCAAATCTAAACCTAAAATCTAAACCTAACCCCAAATCTAAACCTAAAATCTAAACCTAACCCGAAATCTAAACCAAAAAATCTAAACCTAACCCCAAATATAAACCTAAAATCTAAACCTAACCCCAAATCTAAACCTAAAATCTAAACCTAACCCCAAATCTAAACCTAACCCCAAATCTAAACCTAAAATCTAAACCTAACCCCAAATCTAAACCTAAAATCTAAACCTAAACCCAAATCTAAACCTAAAATCTAAACCTAAAATCTAAACCTAACCCCAAATCTAAACCTAAAATCTAAATCTAACCCCAAATCTAAACCTAACCCCAAATCTAAACCTAAAATCTAAACCTAACCCCAAATCTAAACCTAACCCCAAATCTAAACCTAGAATGTAAACCTAACCCCAAATCTAAACCTAACCCCAAATCTAAACCTAAAATCTAAACCTAACCCCAAATCTAAACCTAACCCCAAATCTAAACCTAAAATCTAAACCTAACCCCAAATTTAAACCTAAAATCTAAACCTAACCCCAAATCTAAATCTAAAATCTAAACGTAACCCGAAATCGAAACCTAACCTTAAATCTAAACCTAAAATCTAAACCTAACCCCAAATCTAAACCTAAAATCTAAACCTAACCCCAAATCTAAATCTAAAATCTAAACCTAAAATCTAAACCTAACCCCAAGTCTAAACCTAAAATCTAAACCTAACCCCAAATCTAAACCTAAAATCTAAACCTAACCCCAAATCTAAACCTAACCCCAAATCTAAACCTAAAATCTAAACCTAACCCCAAATCTAAACGTAACCCCAAATCTAAACCTAAAATCTAAACCTAACCCCAAATCTAATCCTGAAATCTAAACCTAACCCCAAATCTAAACCTAAAATCTAAACCTAACCCCAAATCTAAACCTAATCCCAAATCTAAACCTAAAATCTAAACCTAACCCCAAATCTAAACCTAAAATCTAAACCTAACCCCAAATCTAAACCTAAAATCTAAACCTAAAATCTAAACCTATCCCCAAATCTAAACCTAAAATCTAAACCTAAATTCTAAACCTAACCCCAAATCTAAACCTAAAATCTAAATCTAACCCCAAATCTAAACCTAACCCCAAATCTAAACCTAAAATCTAAACCTAACCCCAAATCTAAACCTAACCCCAAATCTAAACCTAGAATGTAAACCTAACCCCAAATCTAAACCTAACCCCAAATCTAAACCTAAAATCTAAACCTAACCCCAAATCTAAACCTAACCCCAAATCTAAACCTAAAATCTAAACCTAACCCCAAATTTAAACCTAAAATCTAAACCTAACCCCAAATCTAAATCTAAAATCTAAACGTAACCCGAAATCGAAACCTAACCTTAAATCTAAACCTAAAATCTAAACCTAACCCCAAATCTAAACCTAAAATCTAAACCTAACCCCAAATCTAAACCTAAAATCTAAACCTAAAATCTAAACCTATCCCCAAATCTAAACCTAAAATCTAAACCTAAATTCTAAACCTAACCCCAAATCTAAACCTAAAATCTAAATCTAACCCCAAATCTAAACCTAACCCCAAATCTAAACCTAAAATCTAAACCTAACCCCAAATCTAAACCTAACCCCAAATCTAAACCTAGAATGTAAACCTAACCCCAAATCTAAACCTAACCCCAAATCTAAACCTAAAATCTAAACCTAACCCCAAATCTAAACCTAACCCCAAATCTAAACCTAAAATCTAAACCTAACCCCAAATTTAAACCTAAAATCTAAACCTAACCCCAAATCTAAATCTAAAATCTAAACGTAACCCGAAATCGAAACCTAACCTTAAATCTAAACCTAAAATCTAAACCTAACCCCAAATCTAAACCTAAAATCTAAACCTAACCCCAAATCTAAACCTAACCCCAAATCTAAACCTAGAATGTAAACCTAACCCCAAATCTAAACCTAACCCCAAATCTAAACCTAAAATCTAAACCTAACCCCAAATCTAAACCTAACCCCAAATCTAAACCTAAAATCTAAACCTAACCCCAAATTTAAACCTAAAATCTAAACCTAACCCCAAATCTAAATCTAAAATCTAAACGTAACCCGAAATCGAAACCTAACCTTAAATCTAAACCTAAAATCTAAACCTAACCCCAAATCTAAACCTAAAATCTAAACCTAACCCCAAATCTAAATCTAAAATCTAAACCTAAAATCTAAACCTAACCCCAAGTCTAAACCTAAAATCTAAACCTAACCCCAAATCTAAACCTAAAATCTAAACCTAACCCCAAATCTAAACCTAACCCCAAATCTAAACCTAAAATCTAAACCTAACCCCAAATCTAAACGTAACCCCAAATCTAAACCTAAAATCTAAACCTAACCCCAAATCTAATCCTGAAATCTAAACCTAACCCCAAATCTAAACCTAAAATCTAAACCTAACCCCAAATCTAAACCTAATCCCAAATCTAAACCTAAAATCTAAACCTAACCCCAAATCTAAACCTAAAATCTAAACCTAACCCCAAATCTAAACCTAAAATCTAAACCTAAAATCTAAACCTATCCCCAAATCTAAACCTAAAATCTAAACCTAAATTCTAAACCTAACCCCAAATCTAAACCTAAAATCTAAATCTAACCCCAAATCTAAACCTAACCCCAAATCTAAACCTAAAATCTAAACCTAACCCCAAATCTAAACCTAACCCCAAATCTAAACCTAGAATGTAAACCTAACCCCAAATCTAAACCTAACCCCAAATCTAAACCTAAAATCTAAACCTAACCCCAAATCTAAACCTAACCCCAAATCTAAACCTAAAATCTAAACCTAACCCCAAATTTAAACCTAAAATCTAAACCTAACCCCAAATCTAAATCTAAAATCTAAACGTAACCCGAAATCGAAACCTAACCTTAAATCTAAACCTAAAATCTAAACCTAACCCCAAATCTAAACCTAAAATCTAAACCTAACCCAAATCTAAATCTAAAATCTAAACCTAAAATCTAAACCTAACCCCAAGTCTAAACCTAAAATCTAAACCTAACCCCAAATCTAAACCTAACCCCAAATCTAAACCTAAAATCTAAACCTAACCCCAAATCTAAACCTAACCCCAAATCTAAACCTAAAATCTAAACCTAACCCCAAATCTAAACGTAACCCCAAATCTAAACCTAAAATCTAAACCTAACCCCAAATCTAATCCTGAAATCTAAACCTAACCCCAAATATAAACCTAAAATCTAAACCTAACCCCAAATCTAAACCTAATCCCAAATCTAAACCTAAAATCTAAACCTAACCCCAAATCTAAACGTAACCCCAAATCTAAACCTAAAATCTAAACCTAACCCCAAATCTAAACCTAAAATCTAAACCTAACCCGAAATCTAAACCAAAAAATCTAAACCTAACCCCAAATATAAACCTAAAATCTAAACCTAACCCCAAATCTAAACCTAAAATCTAAACCTAACCCCAAATCTAAACCTAACCCCAAATCTAAACCTAAAATCTAAACCTAACCCCAAATCTAAACCTAAAATCTAAACCTAACCCCAAATCTAAACCTAAAATCTAAACCTAAAATCTAAACCTAACCCCAAATCTAAACCTAAAATCTAAATCTAACCCCAAATCTAAACCTAACCCCAAATCTAAACCTAAAATCTAAACCTAACCCCAAATCTAAACCTAACCCCAAATCTAAACCTAGAATGTAAACCTAACCCCAAATCTAAACCTAACCCCAAATCTAAACCTAAAATCTAAACCTAACCCCAAATCTAAACCTAAAATCTAAACCTAACCCCAAATCTAAATCTAAAATCTAAACGTAACCCGAAATCGAAACCTAACCTTAAATCTAAACCTAAAATCTAAACCTAACCCCAAATCTAAACCTAAAATCTAAACCTAACCCCAAATCTAAATCTAAAATCTAAACCTAAAATCTAAACCTAACCCCAAGTCTAAACCTAAAATCTAAACCTAACCCCAAATCTAAACCTAACCCCAAATCTAAACCTAAAATCTAAACCTAACCCCAAATCTAAACCTAACCCCAAATCTAAACCTAAAATCTAAACCTAACCCCAAATCTAAACGTAACCCCAAATCTAAACCTAAAATCTAAACCTAACCCCAAATCTAATCCTGAAATCTAAACCTAACCCCAAATCTAAACCTAAAATCTAAACGTAACCCCAAATCTAAACCTAATCCCAAATCTAAACCTAAAATCTAAACCTAACCCCAAATCTAAACCTAAAATCTAAACCTAACCCCAAATCTAAACCTAAAATCTAAACCTAAAATCTAAACCTAACCCCAAATCTAAACCTAATCCCAAATCTAAACCTAAAATCTAAACCTAACCCCAAATCTAAACCTAACCCCAAATCTAAACCTAAAATCTAAACCTAACCCGAAATCTAAACCAAAAAATCTAAACCTAACCCCAAATCTAAACCTAAAATCTAAACCTAACCCCAAATCTAAACCTAAAATCTAAACCTAACCCCAAATCTAAACTTAACCCCAAATCTAAACCTAAAATCTAAACCTAACCCCAAATCTAAACCTGAAATCTAAACCTAACCCCAAATCTAAACCTAAAATCTAAACCTAACCCCAAATCTAAACCTAACCCCAAATCTAAACCTAAAATCTAAACCTAACCCCAAATCTAAACCTAAAATCTAAACCTAACCCCAAATCTAAACCTAAAATCTAAACCTAACCCCAAGTCTAAACCTAACCCCAAATCTAAACCTAACCCCAAATCTAAACCTAAAATCTAAACCTAACCCCAAATCTAAACCTAAAATCTAAACCTAACCCCAAATCTAAACCTAACCCCAAATCTAAACCTAAAATCTAAACCTAACCCCAAATCTAAACCTAACCCCAAATCTAAACCTAAAATCTAAACCTAACCCCAAATCTAAACCTAACCCCAAATCTAAACCTAACCCCAAATCTAAACCTAAAATCTAAACCTAACCCCAAATCTAAACTTAACCCCAAATCTAAACCTAAAATCTAAACCTAACCCCAAATCTAAACCTGAAATCTAAACCTAACCCCAAATCTAAACCTAAAATCTAAACCTAACCCCAAATCTAAACCTAAAATCTAAACGTAACCCGAAATCGAAACCTAGCCTTAAATATATACCTAAAATCTAAACCTAACCCCAAATCTAAACCTAAAATCTAAACCTAACCCCAAATCTAAACCTAAAATCTAAACCTAACCCCAAATCTAAACCTAACCCCAAATCTAAACCTAAAATCTAAACCTAACCCCAAATCCAAACCTAAAATCTAAAACTAACCCCAAATCTAAACCTAAAATCTAAACCTAACCCCAAATCTAAACCTAACCCCAAATCTAAACCTAAAATCTAAACCTAACCCCAAATCTAAACCTAACCCCAAATCTAAACCTAAAATCTAAACCTAACCCCAAATCTAAACCTGAAATCTAAACCTAACCCCAAATCTAAACCTAAAATCTAAACCTAACCCCAAATCTAAACCTAAAATCTAAACGTAACCCGAAATCGAAACCTAACCTTAAATCTAAACCTAAAATCTAAACCTAACCCCAAATCTAAATCTAAAACCTAAACCTAAAATCTAAACCTAAACCCAAATCTAAACCTAAAATCTAAACCTAACCCCAAATCTAAACCTAACCCCAAATCTAAACCTAAAATCTAAACCTAACCCCAAATCTAAACCTAACCCCAAATCTAAACCTAAAATCTAAACCTAACCCCAAATCTAAACCTAACCCCAAATCTAAACCTAAAATCTAAACCTAACCCCAAATCTAAACCTAAAATCTAAACCTAACCCCAAATCTAAACCTAACCCCAAATCTAAACCTAAAATCTAAACCTAACCCCAAATCTAAACCTAACCCCAAATCTAAACCTAAAATCTAAACCTAACCCCAAATCTAAACCAAACCCCAAATCTAAACCTAAAATCTAAACCTAACCCCAAATCTAAACCTAAAATCTAAACCTAACCCCAAATCTAAACCTAACCCCAAATCTAAACCTAACCCCAAATCTAAACCTAAAATCTAAACCTAACCCCAAATCTAAACTTAACCCCAAATCTAAACCTAAAATCTAAACCTAACCCCAAATCTAAACCTGAAATCTAAACCTAACCCCAAATCTAAACCTAAAATCTAAACCTAACCCCAAATCTAAACCTAAAATCTAAACGTAACCCGAAATCGAAACCTAACCTTAAATATAAACCTAAAATCTAAACCTAACCCCAAATCTAAACCTAAAATCTAAACCTAACCCCAAATCTAAACCTAAAATCTAAACCTAACCCCAAATCTAAACCTAACCCCAAATCTAAACCTAAAATCTAAACCTAACCCCAAATCCAAACCTAAAATCTAAACCTAACCCCAAATGTAAACCTAAAATCTAAACCTAACCCCAAATCTAAACCTAACCCCAAATCTAAACCTAAAATCTAAACCTAACCCCAAATCTAAACCTGAAATCTAAACCTAACCCCAAATCTAAACCTAAAATCTAAACCTAACCCCAAATCTAAACCTAAAATCTAAACGTAACCCGAAATCGAAACCTAACCTTAAATCTAAACCTAAAATCTAAACCTAACCCCAAATCTAAATCTAAAACCTAAACCTAAAATCTAAACCTAAACCCAAATCTAAACCTAAAATCTAAACCTAACCCCAAATCTAAACCTAACCCCAAATCTAAACCTAAAATCTAAACCTAACCCCAAATCTAAACCTAACCCCAAATCTAAACCTAAAATCTAAACCTAACCCCAAATCTAAACCTAACCCCAAATCTAAACCTAAAATCTAAACCTAACCCCAAATCTAAACCTAACCCCAAATCTAAACCTAAAATCTAAACCTAACCCCAAATCTAAACCTAACCCCAAATCTAAACCTAAAATCTAAACCTAACCCCAAATCTAAACCTAAAATCTAAACCTAACCCCAAATCTAAACCTAAAATCTAAACCTAACCCCAAGTCTAAACCTAACCCCAAATCTAAACCTAACCCCAAATCTAAACCTAAAATCTAAACCTAACCCCAAATCTAAACCTAAAATCTAAACCTAACCCCAAATCTAAACCTAACCCCAAATCTAAACCTAAAATCTAAACCTAACCCCAAATCTAAACTTAACCCCAAATCTAAACCTAAAATCTAAACCTAACCACAAATCAAACCTGAAATCTAAACCTAACCCCGAATCTAAACCTAAAATCTAAACCTAACCCCAAATCTAAACCTAAAATCTAAACCTAACCCCAAATCTAAACCTAACCTTAAATATAAACCTAAAATCTAAACCTAACCCCAAATCTAAACCTAAAATCTAAACCTAACCCCAAATCTAAACCTAACCCCAAATCTAAACCTAAAATCTAAACCTAACCCCAAATCTAAACCTAAAATCTAAACCTAACCCCAAATCTAAACCTAACCCCAAATCTAAACCTAAAATCTAAACCTAACCCCAAATCTAAACCTGAAATCTAAACCTGACCCCAAATCTAAACCTAAAATCTAAACCTAACCCCAAATCTAAACCTAAAATCTAAACCTAACCACAAATCTAAACCTAAAATCTAAACCTAACCCCAAATCTAAACCTAAAATCTAAACCTAACCCCAAATCTAAACTTAAACCCAAATCTAAACCGAAAATCTAAACCTAACCCCAAATCTAAACCTAAAATCTAAACCTAACCCCAAATATAAACCTAAAATCTAAACCTAAAATCTAAACCTAACCCCAAATCTAAACCTAATCCCAAATCTAAACCTAAAATCTAAACCTAACCCCAAATCTAAACCTAACCCCAAATCTAAACCTAAAATCTAAACCTAACCCCAAATCTAAACCAAAAAATCTAAACCTAACCCCAAATATAAACCTAAAATCTAAACCTAACCCCAAATCTAAACCTAAAATCTAAATCTAACCCCAAATCTAAACCTAAAATCTAAACCTAACCCCAAATCTAAACGTAACCCCAAATCTAAACCTAAAATCTAAACCTAACCCCAAATGTAAACCTTACCCCAAATCTAAACCTAAAATCTAAACCTAACCCCAAATCTAAACCTAAAATCTAAACCTAACCCCAAATCTAAACCTAAAACCAAATCTAAACCTAAAATCTAAACCTAACCCCAAATCTAAACCTAACCCCAAATCTAAACCTAAAATCTAAACCTAACCCCAAATCTAAACCTAAAATCTAAACCTAACCCCAAATCTAAACCTAACCCCAAATCTAAACCTAAAATCTAAACCTAACCATAAAATCTAAACCTAAAATCTAAACCTAACCCCAAATCTAAACCTAAAATCTAAACCTAACCCCAAATCTAAACCTAACCCCAAATCTAAACCTAAAATCTAAACCTAACCCCAAATCTAAACGTAACCCCAAATCTAAACCTAAAATCTAAACCTAACCCCAAATCTAATCCTGAAATCTAAACCTAACCCCAAATATAAACCTAAAATCTAAACCTAACCCCAAATCTAAACCTAATCCCAAATCTAAACCTAAAATCTAAACCTAACCCCAAATCTAAACCTAAAATCTAAACCTAACCCCAAATCTAAACCTAAAATCTAAACCTAAAATCTAAACCTAACCCCAAATCTAAACCTAATCCCAAATCTAAACCTAAAATCTAAACCTAACCCCAAATCTAAACCTAACCCCAAATCTAAACCTAAAATCTAAACCTAACCCGAAATCTAAACCAAAAAATCTAAACCTAACCCCAAATATAAACCTAAAATCTAAACCTAACCCCAAATCTAAACCTAAAATCTAAACCTAACCCCAAATCTAAACCTAAAATCTAAACCTAACCCCAAATCTAAACCTAACCCCAAATCTAAACCTAAAATCTAAACCTAACCCCAAATCTAAAACTAAAATCTAAACCTAACCCCAAATCTAAACCTAACCCCAAATCTAAACCTAAAATCTAAACCTAACCCCAAATCTAAAACTAAAATCTAAACCTAACCCCAAATCTAAACCTAACCCCAAATCTAAACCTAACCCCAAATCTAAACCTAAAATCTAAACCTAACCCCAAATCTAAACCTAAAATCTAAACCTAACCCCAAATCTAAACCTAAAATCTAAACCTAACCCCAAGTCTAAACCTAACCCCAAATCTAAACCTAACCCCAAATCTAAACCTAAAATCTAAACCTAACCCCAAATCTAAACCTAAAATCTAAACCTAACCCCAAATCTAAACCTAACCCCAAATCTAAACCTAAAATCTAAACCTAACCCCAAATCTAAACTTAACCCCAAATCTAAACCTAAAATCTAAACCTAACCACAAATCAAACCTGAAATCTAAACCTAACCCCGAATCTAAACCTAAAATCTAAACCTAACCCCAAATCTAAACCTAAAATCTAAACCTAACCCCAAATCTAAACCTAACCTTAAATATAAACCTAAAATCTAAACCTAACCCCAAATCTAAACCTAAAATCTAAACCTAACCCCAAATCTAAACCTAACCCCAAATCTAAACCTAAAATCTAAACCTAACCCCAAATCTAAACCTAAAATCTAAACCTAACCCCAAATCTAAACCTAACCCCAAATCTAAACCTAAAATCTAAACCTAACCCCAAATCTAAACCTGAAATCTAAACCTGACCCCAAATCTAAACCTAAAATCTAAACCTAACCCCAAATCTAAACCTAAAATCTAAACCTAACCACAAATCTAAACCTAAAATCTAAACCTAACCCCAAATCTAAACCTAAAATCTAAACCTAACCCCAAATCTAAACTTAAACCCAAATCTAAACCGAAAATCTAAACCTAACCCCAAATCTAAACCTAAAATCTAAACCTAACCCCAAATATAAACCTAAAATCTAAACCTAAAATCTAAACCTAACCCCAAATCTAAACCTAATCCCAAATCTAAACCTAAAATCTAAACCTAACCCCAAATCTAAACCTAACCCCAAATCTAAACCTAAAATCTAAACCTAACCCCAAATCTAAACCAAAAAATCTAAACCTAACCCCAAATATAAACCTAAAATCTAAACCTAACCCCAAATCTAAACCTAAAATCTAAATCTAACCCCAAATCTAAACCTAAAATCTAAACCTAACCCCAAATCTAAACGTAACCCCAAATCTAAACCTAAAATCTAAACCTAACCCCAAATGTAAACCTTACCCCAAATCTAAACCTAAAATCTAAACCTAACCCCAAATCTAAACCTAAAATCTAAACCTAACCCCAAATCTAAACCTAAAACCAAATCTAAACCTAAAATCTAAACCTAACCCCAAATCTAAACCTAACCCCAAATCTAAACCTAAAATCTAAACCTAACCCCAAATCTAAACCTAAAATCTAAACCTAACCCCAAATCTAAACCTAACCCCAAATCTAAACCTAAAATCTAAACCTAACCATAAAATCTAAACCTAAAATCTAAACCTAACCCCAAATCTAAACCTAAAATCTAAACCTAACCCCAAATCTAAACCTAACCCCAAATCTAAACCTAAAATCTAAACCTAACCCCAAATCTAAACGTAACCCCAAATCTAAACCTAAAATCTAAACCTAACCCCAAATCTAATCCTGAAATCTAAACCTAACCCCAAATATAAACCTAAAATCTAAACCTAACCCCAAATCTAAACCTAATCCCAAATCTAAACCTAAAATCTAAACCTAACCCCAAATCTAAACCTAAAATCTAAACCTAACCCCAAATCTAAACCTAAAATCTAAACCTAAAATCTAAACCTAACCCCAAATCTAAACCTAATCCCAAATCTAAACCTAAAATCTAAACCTAACCCCAAATCTAAACCTAACCCCAAATCTAAACCTAAAATCTAAACCTAACCCGAAATCTAAACCAAAAAATCTAAACCTAACCCCAAATCTAAACCTAAAATCTAAACCTAACCCCAAATCTAAACCTAAAATCTAAACCTAACCCCAAATCTAAACCTAAAATCTAAACCTAACCCCAAATCTAAACCTAAAATCTAAACCTAACCCCAAATCTAAACCTAACCCCAAATCTAAACCTAAAATCTAAACCTAACCCCAAATCTAAAACTAAAATCTAAACCTAACCCCAAATCTAAACCTAACCCCAAATCTAAACCTAAAATCTAAACCTAACCCCAAATCTAAACCTAACCCCAAATCTAAACCTAGAATCTAAACCTAACCCCAAATCTAAACCTAACCCCAAATCTAAACCTAAAATCTAAACCTAACCCCAAATCTAAACCTAAAATCTAAACCTAACCCCAAATTTAAACCTAAAATCTAAACCTAACCCCAAATCTAAATCTAAAATCTAAACGTAACCCGAAATCGAAACCTAACCTTAAATCTAAACCTAAAATCTAAACCTAACCCCAAATCTAAACCTAAAATCTAAATCTAACCCCAAATCTAAATCTATAATCTAAACCTAAAATCCAAACCTAACCCCAAATCTAAACCTAAAATCTAAACCTAACCCCAAATCTAAACCTAACCCCAAATCTAAACCTAAAATCTAAACCTAACCCCAAATCTAAACCTAAAATCTAAACCTAACCCCAAATCTAAACCTAAAATCTAAACCTAACCCCAAATCTAAACCTAACCCCAAATCTAAACCTAAAATCTAAACCTAACCCCAAATCTAAACCAAACCCCAAATCTAAACCTAAAATCTAAACCTAACCCCAAATCTAAACCTAAAATCTAACCCTAACCCCAAGTCTAAAGCTAACCCCAAATCTAAACCTAACCCCAAATCTAAACCTAAAATCTAAACCTAACCCCAAATCTAAAGCTAACCCCAAATCTAAACCTAACCCCAAATCTAAACCTAAAATCTAAACCTAACCCCAAATCTAAACTTAACCCCAAATCTAAACCTAAAATCTAAACCTAACCCCAAATCTAAACCTGAAATCTAAACCTAACCCCAAATCTAAACCTAAAATCTAAACCTAACCCCAAATCTAAACCTAAAATCTAAACGTAACCCGAAATCGAAACCTAGCCTTAAATATAAACCTAAAATCTAAACCTAACCCCAAATCTAAACCTAAAATCTAAACCTAACCCCAAATCTAAACCTAAAATCTAAACCTAACCCCAAATCTAAACCTAACCCCAAATCTAAACCTAACCCCAAATCTAAACCTAAAATCTAAACCTAACCCCAAATCTAAACCTAACCCCAAATCTAAACCTAAAATCTAAACCTAACCCCAAATCCAAACCTAAAATCTAAAACTAACCCCAAATCTAAACCTAAAATCTAAACCTAACCCCAAATCTAAACCTAACCCCAAATCTAAACCTAAAATCTAAACCTAACCCCAAATCTAAACCTAACCCCAAATCTAAACCTAAAATCTAAACCTAACCCCAAATCTAAACCTGAAATCTAAACCTAACCCCAAATCTAAACCTAAAATCTAAACCTAACCCCAAATCTAAACCTAAAATCTAAACGTAACCCGAAATCGAAACCTAACCTTAAATCTAAACCTAAAATCTAAACCTAACCCCAAATCTAAATCTAAAACCTAAACCTAAAATCTAAACCTAAACCCAAATCTAAACCTAAAATCTAAACCTAACCCCAAATCTAAACCTAACCCCAAATCTAAACCTAAAATCTAAACCTAACCCCAAATCTAAACCTAACCCCAAATCTAAACCTAAAATCTAAACCTAACCCCAAATCTAAACCTAACCCCAAATCTAAACCTAAAATCTAAACCTAACCCCAAATCTAAACCTAAAATCTAAACCTAACCCCAAATCTAAACCTAACCCCAAATCTAAACCTAAAATCTAAACCTAACCCCAAATCTAAATCTAACCCCAAATCTAAACCTAAAATCTAAACCTAACCCCAAATCTAAACCTAACCCCAAATCTAAACCTAAAATCTAAACCTAACCCCAAATCTAAACCTAAAATCTAAACCTAACCCCAAATCTAAACCTAACCCCAAATCTAAACCTAAAATCTAAACCTAACCCCAAATCTAAACCTAACCCCAAATCTAAACCTAAAATCTAAACCTAACCCCAAATCTAAACCTAACCCCAAATCTAAACCTAAAATCTAAACCTAACCCCAAATTTAAACCTAAAATCTAAACCTAACCCCAAATCTAAATCTAAAATCTAAATGTAACCCGAAATCGAAACCTAACCTTAAATCTAAACCTAAAATCTAAACCTAACCCCAAATCTAAACCTAAAATCTAAACCTAACCCCAAATCTAAACCTAACCCCAAATCTAAACCTAAAATCTAAACCTAACCCCAAATCTAAACCAAACCCCAAATCTAAACCTAAAATCTAAACCTAACCCCAAATCTAAACCTAAAATCTAAACCTAACCACAAGTCTAAAGCTAACCCCAAATCTAAACCTAACCCCAAATCTAAACCTAAAATCTAAACCTAACCCCAAATCTAAACCTAACCCCAAATCTAAACCTAACCCCAAATCTAAACCTAAAATCTAAACCTAACCCCAAATCTAAACTTAACCCCAAATCTAAACCTAAAATCTAAACCTAACCCCAAATCTAAACCTGAAATCTAAACCTAACCCCAAATCTAAACCTAAAATCTAAACCTAACCCCAAATCTAAACCTAAAATCTAAACGTAACCCGAAATCGAAACCTAACCTTAAATATAAACCTAAAATCTAAACCTAACCCCAAATCTAAACCTAAAATCTAAACCTAACCCCAAATCTAAACCTAAAATCTAAACCTAACCCCAAATCTAAACCTAACCCCAAATCTAAACCTAAAATCTAAACCTAACCCCAAATCCAAACCTAAAATCTAAACCTAACCCCAAATGTAAACCTAAAATCTAAACCTAACCCCAAATCTAAACCTAACCCCAAATCTAAACCTAAAATCTAAACCTAACCCCAAATCTAAACCTGAAATCTAAACCTAACCCCAAATCTAAACCTAAAATCTAAACCTAACCCCAAATCTAAACCTAAAATCTAAACGTAACCCGAAATCGAAACCTAACCTTAAATCTAAACCTAAAATCTAAACCTAACCCCAAATCTAAATCTAAAACCTAAACCTAAAATCTAAACCTAAACCCAAATCTAAACCTAAAATCTAAACCTAACCCCAAATCTAAACCTAACCCCAAATCTAAACCTAAAATCTAAACCTAACCCCAAATCTAAACCTAACCCCAAATCTAAACCTAAAATCTAAACCTAACCCCAAATCTAAACCTAACCCCAAATCTAAACCTAAAATCTAAACCTAACCCCAAATCTAAACCTAACCCCAAATCTAAACCTAAAATCTAAACCTAACCCCAAATCTAAACCTAACCCCAAATCTAAACCTAAAATCTAAACCTAACCCCAAATCTAAACCTAAAATCTAAACCTAACCCCAAATCTAAACCTAAAATCTAAACCTAACCCCAAGTCTAAACCTAACCCCAAATCTAAACCTAACCCCAAATCTAAACCTAAAATCTAAACCTAACCCCAAATCTAAACCTAAAATCTAAACCTAACCCCAAATCTAAACCTAACCCCAAATCTAAACCTAAAATCTAAACCTAACCCCAAATCTAAACTTAACCCCAAATCTAAACCTAAAATCTAAACCTAACCACAAATCAAACCTGAAATCTAAACCTAACCCCGAATCTAAACCTAAAATCTAAACCTAACCCCAAATCTAAACCTAAAATCTAAACCTAACCCCAAATCTAAACCTAACCTTAAATATAAACCTAAAATCTAAACCTAACCCCAAATCTAAACCTAAAATCTAAACCTAACCCCAAATCTAAACCTAACCCCAAATCTAAACCTAAAATCTAAACCTAACCCCAAATCTAAACCTAAAATCTAAACCTAACCCCAAATCTAAACCTAACCCCAAATCTAAACCTAAAATCTAAACCTAACCCCAAATCTAAACCTGAAATCTAAACCTGACCCCAAATCTAAACCTAAAATCTAAACCTAACCCCAAATCTAAACCTAAAATCTAAACCTAACCACAAATCTAAACCTAAAATCTAAACCTAACCCCAAATCTAAACCTAAAATCTAAACCTAACCCCAAATCTAAACTTAAACCCAAATCTAAACCGAAAATCTAAACCTAACCCCAAATCTAAACCTAAAATCTAAACCTAACCCCAAATATAAACCTAAAATCTAAACCTAAAATCTAAACCTAACCCCAAATCTAAACCTAATCCCAAATCTAAACCTAAAATCTAAACCTAACCCCAAATCTAAACCTAACCCCAAATCTAAACCTAAAATCTAAACCTAACCCCAAATCTAAACCAAAAAATCTAAACCTAACCCCAAATATAAACCTAAAATCTAAACCTAACCCCAAATCTAAACCTAAAATCTAAATCTAACCCCAAATCTAAACCTAAAATCTAAACCTAACCCCAAATCTAAACGTAACCCCAAATCTAAACCTAAAATCTAAACCTAACCCCAAATGTAAACCTTACCCCAAATCTAAACCTAAAATCTAAACCTAACCCCAAATCTAAACCTAAAATCTAAACCTAACCCCAAATCTAAACCTAAAACCAAATCTAAACCTAAAATCTAAACCTAACCCCAAATCTAAACCTAACCCCAAATCTAAACCTAAAATCTAAACCTAACCCCAAATCTAAACCTAAAATCTAAACCTAACCCCAAATCTAAACCTAACCCCAAATCTAAACCTAAAATCTAAACCTAACCATAAAATCTAAACCTAAAATCTAAACCTAACCCCAAATCTAAACCTAAAATCTAAACCTAACCCCAAATCTAAACCTAACCCCAAATCTAAACCTAAAATCTAAACCTAACCCCAAATCTAAACGTAACCCCAAATCTAAACCTAAAATCTAAACCTAACCCCAAATCTAATCCTGAAATCTAAACCTAACCCCAAATATAAACCTAAAATCTAAACCTAACCCCAAATCTAAACCTAATCCCAAATCTAAACCTAAAATCTAAACCTAACCCCAAATCTAAACCTAAAATCTAAACCTAACCCCAAATCTAAACCTAAAATCTAAACCTAAAATCTAAACCTAACCCCAAATCTAAACCTAATCCCAAATCTAAACCTAAAATCTAAACCTAACCCCAAATCTAAACCTAACCCCAAATCTAAACCTAAAATCTAAACCTAACCCGAAATCTAAACCAAAAAATCTAAACCTAACCCCAAATATAAACCTAAAATCTAAACCTAACCCCAAATCTAAACCTAAAATCTAAACCTAACCCCAAATCTAAACCTAAAATCTAAACCTAACCCCAAATCTAAACCTAAAATCTAAACCTAACCCCAAATCTAAACCTAACCCCAAATCTAAACCTAAAATCTAAACCTAACCCCAAATCTAAAACTAAAATCTAAACCTAACCCCAAATCTAAACCTAACCCCAAATCTAAACCTAAAATCTAAACCTAACCCCAAATCTAAACCTAACCCCAAATCTAAACCTAGAATCTAAACCTAACCCCAAATCTAAACCTAACCCCAAATCTAAACCTAAAATCTAAACCTAACCCCAAATCTAAACCTAAAATCTAAACCTAACCCCAAATTTAAACCTAAAATCTAAACCTAACCCCAAATCTAAATCTAAAATCTAAACGTAACCCGAAATCGAAACCTAACCTTAAATCTAAACCTAAAATCTAAACCTAACCCCAAATCTAAACCTAAAATCTAAATCTAACCCCAAATCTAAATCTATAATCTAAACCTAAAATCCAAACCTAACCCCAAATCTAAACCTAAAATCTAAACCTAACCCCAAATCTAAACCTAACCCCAAATCTAAACCTAAAATCTAAACCTAACCCCAAATCTAAACCTAAAATCTAAACCTAACCCCAAATCTAAACCTAAAATCTAAACCTAACCCCAAATCTAAACCTAACCCCAAATCTAAACCTAAAATCTAAACCTAACCCCAAATCTAAACCAAACCCCAAATCTAAACCTAAAATCTAAACCTAACCCCAAATCTAAACCTAAAATCTAACCCTAACCCCAAGTCTAAAGCTAACCCCAAATCTAAACCTAACCCCAAATCTAAACCTAAAATCTAAACCTAACCCCAAATCTAAACCTAACCCCAAATCTAAACCTAACCCCAAATCTAAACCTAAAATCTAAACCTAACCCCAAATCTAAACTTAACCCCAAATCTAAACCTAAAATCTAAACCTAACCCCAAATCTAAACCTGAAATCTAAACCTAACCCCAAATCTAAACCTAAAATCTAAACCTAACCCCAAATCTAAACCTAAAATCTAAACGTAACCCGAAATCGAAACCTAGCCTTAAATATAAACCTAAAATCTAAACCTAACCCCAAATCTAAACCTAAAATCTAAACCTAACCCCAAATCTAAACCTAAAATCTAAACCTAACCCCAAATCTAAACCTAACCCCAAATCTAAACCTAAAATCTAAACCTAACCCCAAATCCAAACCTAAAATCTAAAACTAACCCCAAATCTAAACCTAAAATCTAAACCTAACCCCAAATCTAAACCTAACCCCAAATCTAAACCTAAAATCTAAACCTAACCCCAAATCTAAACCTAACCCCAAATCTAAACCTAAAATCTAAACCTAACCCCAAATCTAAACCTGAAATCTAAACCTAACCCCAAATCTAAACCTAAAATCTAAACCTAACCCCAAATCTAAACCTAAAATCTAAACGTAACCCGAAATCGAAACCTAACCTTAAATCTAAACCTAAAATCTAAACCTAACCCCAAATCTAAATCTAAAACCTAAACCAAAAATCTAAACCTAAACCCAAATCTAAACCTAAAATCTAAACCTAACCCCAAATCTAAACCTAACCCCAAATCTAAACCTAAAATCTAAACCTAACCCCAAATCTAAACCTAACCCCAAATCTAAACCTAAAATCTAAACCTAACCCCAAATCTAAACCTAACCCCAAATCTAAACCTAAAATCTAAACCTAACCCCAAATCTAAACCTAAAATCTAAACCTAACCCCAAATCTAAACCTAAAATCTAAACCTAACCCCAAGTCTAAACCTAACCCCAAATCTAAACCTAACCCCAAATCTAAACCTAAAATCTAAACCTAACCCCAAATCTAAACCTAAAATCTAAACCTAACCCCAAATCTAAACCTAAAATCTAAACCTAACCCCAAATCTAAACCTAACCCCAAATCTAAACCTAAAATCTAAACCTAACCCCAAATCTAAACCTAACCCCAAATCTAAACCTAAAATCTAAACCTAACCCCAAATCTAAACCTAACCCCAAATCTAAACCTAAAATCTAAACCTAACCCCAAATCTAAACCTAACCCCAAATCTAAACCTAAAATCTAAACCTAACCGCAAATCTAAATCTAACCCCAAATCTAAACCTAAAATCTAAACCTAACCCCAAATCTAAACCTAACCCCAAATCTAAACCTAAAATCTAAACCTAACCCCAAATCTAAACCTAAAATCTAAACCTAACCCCAAATCTAAACCTAAAATCTAAACCTAACCCCAAGTCTAAACCTAACCCCAAATCTAAACCTAACCCCAAATCTAAACCTAAAATCTAAACCTAACCCCAAATCTAAACCTAAAATCTAAACCTAACCCCAAATCTAAACCTAACCCCAAATCTAAACCTAAAATCTAAACCTAACCCCAAATCTAAACTTAACCCCAAATCTAAACCTAAAATCTAAACCTAACCACAAATCTAAACCTAAAATCTAAACCTAACCCCAAATCTAAACCTAAAATCTAAACCTAACCCCAAATCTAAACCTAAAATCTAAACCTAACCCCAAATCTAAACCTAACCTTAAATATAAACCTAAAATCTAAACCTAACCCCAAATCTAAACCTAAAATCTAAACCTAACCCCAAATCTAAACCTAACCCCAAATCTAAACCTAAAATCTAAACCTAACCCCAAATCTAAACCTAAAATCTAAACCTAACCCCAAATCTAAACCTAACCCCAAATCTAAACCTAAAATCTAAACCTAACCCCAAATCTAAACCTGAAATCTAAACCTGACCCCAAATCTAAACCTAAAATCTAAACCTAACCCCAAATCTAAACCTAAAATCTAAACCTAACCACAAATCTAAACCTAAAATCTAAACCTAACCCCAAATCTAAACCTAAAATCTAAACCTAACCCCAAATCTAAACTTAACCCCAAATCTAAACCGAAAATCTAAACCTAACCCCAAATCTAAACCTAAAATCTAAACCTAACCCCAAATATAAACCTAAAATCTAAACCTAAAATCTAAACCTAACCCCAAATCTAAACCTAATCCCAAATCTAAACCTAAAATCTAAACCTAACCCCAAATCTAAACCTAACCCCAAATCTAAACCTAAAATCTAAACCTAACCCCAAATCTAAACCAAAAAATCTAAACCTAACCCCAAATCTAAACCAAAAATCTAAACCTAACCCCAAATTTAAACCTAAAATCTAAACCTAACCCCAAATCTAAACCTAACCCCAAATCTAAACCTAAAATCTAAACCTAACCCCAAATCTAAACCTAAAATCTAAACCTAACCCCAAATGTAAACCTAACCCCAAATCTAAACCTAAAATCTAAACCTAACCATAAAATCTAAACCTAAAATCTAAACCTAACCCCAAATCTAAACCTAAAATCTAAACCTAACTCCAAATCTAAACCTAACCCCAAATCTAAACCTAAAATCTAAACCTAACCCCAAATCTAAACCTAAAATCTAAACCTAACCCCAAATCTAAACCTAACCCCAAATCTAAACCTAAAATCTAAACCTAACCCCAAATCTAAACCTAAAATCTAAACCTATCCCCAAATCTAAACCTAAAATCTAAACCTAAAATCTAAACCTAACCCCAAATCTAAACCTAAAATCTAAACCTAACCCCAAATCTAAACCTAACCCCAAATCTAAACCTAAAATCTAAACCTAACCCCAAATCTAAACCTAACCCCAAATCTAAACCTAGAATCTAAACCTAACCCCAAATCTAAACCTAACCCCAAATCTAAACCTAAAATCTAAACCTAACCCCAAATCTAAACCTAACCCCAAATCTAAACCTAAAATCTAAACCTAACCCCAAATTTAAACCTGAAATCTAAACCTAACCCCAAATCTAAATCTAAAATCTAAACGTAACCCGAAATCGAAACCTAACCTTAAATCTAAACCTAAAATCTAAACCTAACCCCAAATCTAAACCTAAAATCTAAACCTAAGCCCAAGTCTAAACCTAACCCCAAATCTAAACCTAACCCCAAATATAAACCTAAAATCTAAACCTAACCCCAAATCTAAACCTAAAATCTAAACCTAACCCCAAATCTAAACCTAAAATCTAAACCTAACCCCAAATCTAAACCTAACCCCAAATCTAAACCTAAAATCTAAACCTAACCCCAAATCTAAACCTAAAATCTAAACCTAACCCCAAATCTAAACCTAACCCCAAATCTAAACCTAAAATCTAAACCTAACCCCAAATCTAAACCTAACCCCAAATCTAAACCTAGAATCTAAACCTAACCCCAAATCTAAACCTAACCCCAAATCTAAACCTAAAATCTAAACCTAACCCCAAATCTAAACCTAACCCCAAATCTAAACCTAAAATCTAAACCTAACCCCAAATCTAAACCTAACCCCAAATCTAAACCTAAAATCTAAACCTAACCCCAAATCTAAACCTAAAATCTAAACCTAACCCCAAATCTAAATCTAAAATCTAAACCTAAAATCTAAACCTAACCCCAAATCTAAACCTAACCCCAAATCTAAACCTAAAATCTAAACCTAACCCCAAATCTAAACCTAAAATCTAAACCTAACCCCAAATCTAAACCTAACCCCAAATCTAAACCTAAAATCTAAACCTAACCCCAAATCTAAACCTAAAATCTAAACCTAACCCCAAATCTAAACCTAACCCCAAATCTAAACCTAAAATCTAAACCTAACCCCAAATCTAAACCTAACCCCAAATCTAAACCTAGAATCTAAACCTAACCCCAAATCTAAACCTAACCCCAAATCTAAACCTAAAATCTAAACCTAACCCCAAATCTAAACCTAACCCCAAATCTAAACCTAAAATCTAAACCTAACCCCAAATCTAAACCTAACCCCAAATCTAAACCTAAAATCTAAACCTAACCCCAAATCTAAACATAAAATCTAAACCTAACCCCAAATCTAAACCTAACCCAAAATCTAAACCTAAAATCTAAACCTAACCCCAAATCTAAACCTAACCCCAAATCTAAACCTAAAATCTAAACCTAACCCCAAATCTAAACCTAAAATCTAAACATAACCCCAAATCTAAACCTAACCGCAAATCTAAACCTAAAATCTAAACCTAACCCCAAATCTAAACCTAACCCCAAATCTAAACCTAAAATCTAAACCTAACCCCAAATCTAAACCTAAAATCTAAACCTAACCCCAAATCTAAACCTAACCCGAAATCTAAACCAAAAAATCTAAACCTAACCCCAAATATAAACCTAAAATCTAAACCTAACCCCAAATCTAAACCTAAAATCTAAACCTAACCCCAAATCTAAACCTAAAATCTAAACCTAACCCCAAATCTAAACCTAAAATCTAAACCTAACCCCAAATCTAAACCTAACCCCAAATCTAAACCTAACCCCAAATCTAAACCTAGAATCTAAACCTAACCCCAAATCTAAACCTAACCCCAAATCTAAACCTAAAATCTAAACCTAACCCCAAATCTAAACCTAAAATCTAAACCTAACCCCAAATTTAAACCTAAAATCTAAACCTAACCCCAAATCTAAATCTAAAATCTAAACGTAACCCGAAATCGAAACCTAACCTTAAATCTAAACCTAAAATCTAAACCTAACCCCAAATCTAAACCTAAAATCTAAATCTAACCCCAAATCTAAATCTATAATCTAAACCTAAAATCCAAACCTAACCCCAAATCTAAACCTAAAATCTAAACCTAACCCCAAATCTAAACCTAACCCCAAATCTAAACCTAAAATCTAAACCTAACCCCAAATCTAAACCTAAAATCTAAACCTAACCCCAAATCTAAACCTAACCCCAAATCTAAACCTAAAATCTAAACCTAACCCCAAATCTAAACCTAACCCCAAATCTAAACCTAACCCCAAATCTAAACCTAAAATCTAAACCTAACCCCAAATCTAAACCTAACCCCAAATCTAAACCTAAAATCTAAACCTAACCCCAAATCTAAACTTAACCCCAAATCTAAACCTAAAATCTAAACCTAACCCCAAATCTAAACCTGAAATCTAAACCTAACCCCAAATCTAAACCTAAAATCTAAACCTAACCCCAAATCTAAACCTAAAATCTAAACGTAACCCGAAATCGAAACCTAACCTTAAATATAAACCTAAAATCTAAACCTAACCCCAAATCTAAACCTAAAATCTAAACCTAACCCCAAATCTAAACCTAAAATCTAAACCTAACCCCAAATCTAAACCTAACCCCAAATCTAAACCTAAAATCTAAACCTAACCCCAAATCCAAACCCAAAATCTAAACCTAACCCCAAATCTAAATCTAAAATCTAAACCTAAAATCTAAACCTAAACCCAAATCTAAACCCCAAATCTAAACCTAACCCCAAATCCAAACCTAAAATCTAAACCTAACCCCAAATCTAAATCTAAAATCTAAACCTAAAATCTAAACCTAAACCCAAATCTAAACCTAAAATCTAAACCTAACCCCAAATCTAAACCTAACCCCAAATCTAAACCTAAAATCTAAACCTAACCCCAAATCTAAACCTAACCCCAAATCTAAACCTAAAATCTAAACCTAACCCCAAATCTAAACCTAACCCCAAATCTAAACCTAAAATCTAAACCTAACCCCAAATCTAAACCTAACCCCAAATCTAAACCTAAAATCTAAACCTAACCCCAAATATAAACCTAACCCCAAATCTAAACCTAAAATCTAAACCTAACCCCAAATCTAAAACTAAAATCTAAACCTAACCCCAAGTCTAAACCTAACCCCAAATCTAAACCTAAAATCTAAACCTAACCACAAATCTAAACCTAAAATCTAAACCTAACCCCAAATCTAAACCTAACCCCAAATCTAAAACTAAAATCTAAACCTAACCCCAAATCTAAACTTAACCCCAAATCTAAACCTAAAATCTAAACCTAACCCCAAATCTAAACCTGAAATCTAAACCTAACCACAAATCTAAACCTAAAATCTAAACCTAACCCCAAATCTAAACCTAAAATCTAAACGTAACCCGAAATCGAAACCTAACCTTAAATATAAACCTAAAATCTAAACCTAACCCCAAATCTAAACCTAAAATCTAAACCTAACCCCAAATCTAAACCTAACCCCAAATCTAAACCTAAAATCTAAACCTAACCCCAAATCCAAACCTAAAATCTAAATCTAACCCCAAATCTAAACCTAACCCCAAATCTAAACCTAAAATCTAAACCTAACCCCAAATCTAAACCTAAAATCTAAACCTAACCCCAAATCTAAACCTAACCCCAAATCTAAACCTAAAATCTAAACCTAACCCCAAATCTAAACCTAACCCCAAATCTAAACCTAAAATCTAAACCTAACCCCAAATCTAAACCTGAAATCTAAACCTGACCCCAAATCTAAACCTAAAATCTAAACCTAACCCCAAATCTAAACCTAAAATCTAAACCTAACCCCAAATCTAAACCTAACCCCAAATCTAAACCTAAAATCTAAACCTAACCATAAAATCTAAACCTAAAATCTAAACCTAACCCCAAATCTAAACCTAAAATCTAAACCTAACTCCAAATCTAAACCTAACCCCAAATCTAAACGTAAAATCTAAACCTAACCCCAAATCTAAACCTAAAATCTAAACCTAACCCCAAATCTAAACCTAACCCCAAATCTAAACCTAAAATCTAAACCTAACCCCAAATCTAAACCTAAAATCTAAACCTATCCCCAAATCTAAACCTAAAATCTAAACCTAAAATCTAAACCTAACCCCAAATCTAAACCTAAAATCTAAACCTAACCCCAAATCTAAACCTAACCCCAAATCTAAACCTAAAATCTAAACCTAACCCCAAATCTAAACCTAACCCCAAATCTAAACCTAGAATCTAAACCTAACCCCAAATCTAAACCTAACCCCAAATCTAAACCTAAAATCTAAACCTAACCCCAAATCTAAACCTAACCCCAAATCTAAACCTAAAATCTAAACCTAACCCCAAATTTAAACCTGAAATCTAAACCTAACCCCAAATCTAAATCTAAAATCTAAACGTAACCCGAAATCGAAACCTAACCTTAAATCTAAACCTAAAATCTAAACCTAACCCCAAATCTAAACCTAAAATCTAAACCTAACCCCAAATCTAAATCTAAAATCTAAACCTAAAATCTAAACCTAACCCCAAATCTAAACCTAACCCCAAATCTAAACCTAAAATCTAAACCTAACCCCAAATCTAAACCTAAAATCTAAACCTAACCCCAAATCTAAACCTAACCCCAAATCTAAACCTAAAATCTAAACCTAACCCCAAATCTAAACCTAAAATCTAAACCTAACCCCAAATCTAAACCTAACCCCAAATCTAAACCTAAAATCTAAACCTAACCCCAAATCTAAACCTAACCCCAAATCTAAACCTAGAATCTAAACCTAACCCCAAATCTAAACCTAACCCCAAATCTAAACCTAAAATCTAAACCTAACCCCAAATCTAAACCTAACCCCAAATCTAAACCTAAAATCTAAACCTAACCCCAAATCTAAACCTAACCCCAAATCTAAACCTAAAATCTAAACCTAACCCCAAATCTAAACCTAAAATCTAAACCTAACCCCAAATCTAAATCTAAAATCTAAACCTAAAATCTAAACCTAACCCCAAATCTAAACCTAACCCCAAATCTAAACCTAAAATCTAAACCTAACCCCAAATCTAAACCTAAAATCTAAACCTAACCCCAAATCTAAACCTAACCCCAAATCTAAACCTAAAATCTAAACCTAACCCCAAATCTAAACCTAAAATCTAAACCTAACCCCAAATCTAAACCTAACCCCAAATCTAAACCTAGAATCTAAACCTAACCCCAAATCTAAACCTAACCCCAAATCTAAACCTAGAATCTAAACCTAACCCCAAATCTAAACCTAAAATCTAAACCTAACCCCAAATCTAAACCTAACCCCAAATCTAAACCTAAAATCTAAACCTAACCCCAAATCTAAACCTAACCCCAAATCTAAACCTAAAATCTAAACCTAACCCCAAATCTAAACATAAAATCTAAACCTAACCCCAAATCTAAACCTAACCCAAAATCTAAACCTAAAATCTAAACCTAACCCCAAATCTAAACCTAACCCCAAATCTAAACCTAAAATCTAAACCTAACCCCAAATCTAAACCTAAAATCTAAACCTAACCCCAAATCTAAACCTAACCCCAAATCTAAACCTAAAATCTAAACCTAACCCCAAATCTAAACCTAACCCCAAATCTAAACCTAAAATCTAAACCTAACCCCAAATCTAAACCTAAAATCTAAACCTAACCCCAAATCTAAACCTAACCCCAAATCTAAACCAAAAAATCTAAACCTAACCCCAAATATAAACCTAAAATCTAAACCTAACCCCAAATCTAAACCTAAAATCTAAACCTAACCCCAAATCTAAACCTAAAATCTAAACCTAACCCCAAATCTAAACCTAAAATCTAAACCTAACCCCAAATCTAAACCTAACCCCAAATCTAAACCTAACCCCAAATCTAAACCTAGAATCTAAACCTAACCCCAAATCTAAACCTAACCCCAAATCTAAACCTAAAATCTAAACCTAACCCCAAATCTAAACCTAAAATCTAAACCTAACCCCAAATTTAAACCTAAAATCTAAACCTAACCCCAAATCTAAATCTAAAATCTAAACGTAACCCGAAATCGAAACCTAACCTTAAATCTAAACCTAAAATCTAAACCTAACCCCAAATCTAAACCTAAAATCTAAATCTAACCCCAAATCTAAATCTATAATCTAAACCTAAAATCCAAACCTAACCCCAAATCTAAACCTAAAATCTAAACCTAACCCCAAATCTAAACCTAACCCCAAATCTAAACCTAAAATCTAAACCTAACCCCAAATCTAAACCTAAAATCTAAACCTAACCCCAAATCTAAACCTAACCCCAAATCTAAACCTAAAATCTAAACCTAACCCCAAATCTAAACCTAACCCCAAATCTAAACCTAACCCCAAATCTAAACCTAAAATCTAAACCTAACCCCAAATCTAAACCTAACCCCAAATCTAAACCTAACCCCAAATCTAAACCTAAAATCTAAACCTAACCCCAAATCTAAACCTAACCCCAAATCTAAACCTAAAATCTAAACCTAACCCCAAATCTAAACTTAACCCCAAATCTAAACCTAAAATCTAAACCTAACCCCAAATCTAAACCTGAAATCTAAACCTAACCCCAAATCTAAACCTAAAATCTAAACCTAACCCCAAATCTAAACCTAAAATCTAAACGTAACCCGAAATCGAAACCTAACCTTAAATATAAACCTAAAATCTAAACCTAACCCCAAATCTAAACCTAAAATCTAAACCTAACCCCAAATCTAAACCTAAAATCTAAACCTAACCCCAAATCTAAACCTAACCCCAAATCTAAACCTAAAATCTAAACCTAACCCCAAATCCAAACCCAAAATCTAAACCTAACCCCAAATCTAAACCTAACCCGAAATCTAAACCTAAAATCTAAACCTAACCCCAAATCTAAACCTAAAATCTAAACCTAACCCCAAATCTAAACCTAAAATCTAAACCTAACCCCAAATCTAAACCTAACCCCAAATCTAAACCTAAAATCTAAACCTAACCCCAAATCTAAACCTGAAATCTAAACCTAACCCCAAATCTAAACCTAAAATCTAAACCTAACCCCAAATCTAAACCTAAAATCTAAACGTAACCCGAAATCGAAACCTAACCTTAAATCTAAACCTAAAATCTAAACCTAACCCCAAATCTAAATCTAAAATCTAAACCTAAAATCTAAACCTAAACCCAAATCTAAACCTAAAATCTAAACCTAACCCCAAATCTAAACCTAACCCCAAATCTAAACCTAAAATCTAAACCTAACCCCAAATCTAAACCTAACCCCAAATCTAAACCTAAAATCTAAACCTAACCCCAAATCTAAACCTAACCCCAAATCTAAACCTAAAATCTAAACCTAACCCCAAATCTAAACCTAACCCCAAATCTAAACCTAAAATCTAAACCTAACCCCAAATATAAACCTAACCCCAAATCTAAACCTAAAATCTAAACCTAACCCCAAATCTAAAACTAAAATCTAAACCTAACCCCAAGTCTAAACCTAACCCCAAATCTAAACCTAAAATCTAAACCTAACCACAAATCTAAACCTAAAATCTAAACCTAACCCCAAATCTAAAACTAAAATCTAAACCTAACCCCAAATCTAAACCTGAAATCTAAACCTAACCACAAATCTAAACCTAAAATCTAAACCTAACCCCAAATCTAAACCTAAAATCTAAACGTAACCCGAAATCGAAACCTAACCTTAAATATAAACCTAAAATCTAAACCTAACCCCAAATCTAAACCTAAAATCTAAACCTAACCCCAAATCTAAACCTAACCCCAAATCTAAACCTAAAATCTAAACCTAACCCCAAATCCAAACCTAAAATCTAAATCTAACCCCAAATCTAAACCTAACCCCAAATCTAAACCTAAAATCTAAACCTAACCCCAAATCTAAACCTAAAATCTAAACCTAACCCAAAATCTAAACCTAACCCCAAATCTAAACCTAAAATCTAAACCTAACCCCAAATCTAAACCTAACCCCAAATCTAAACCTAAAATCTAAACCTAACCCCAAATCTAAACCTGAAATCTAAACCTGACCCCAAATCTAAACCTAAAATCTAAACCTAACCCCAAATCTAAACCTAAAATCTAAACCTAACCCCAAATCTAAACCTAACCCCAAATCTAAACCTAAAATCTAAACCTAACCATAAAATCTAAACCTAAAATCTAAACCTAACCCCAAATCTAAACCTAAAATCTAAACCTAACTCCAAATCTAAACCTAACCCCAAATCTAAACCTAAAATCTAAACCTAACCCCAAATCTAAACCTAGAATCTAAACCTAACCCCAAATCTAAACCTAACCCCAAATCTAAACCTAAAATCTAAACCTAACCCCAAATCTAAACCTAACCCCAAATCTAAACCTAAAATCTAAACCTAACCCCAAATTTAAACCTGAAATCTAAACCTAACCCCAAATCTAAATCTAAAATCTAAACGTAACCCGAAATCGAAACCTAACCTTAAATCTAAACCTAAAATCTAAACCTAACCCCAAATCTAAACCTAAAATCTAAACCTAACCCCAAATCTAAATCTAAAATCTAAACCTAAAATCTAAACCTAACCCCAAATCTAAACCTAAAATCTAAACCTAACCCCAAATCTAAACCTAACCCCAAATCTAAACCTAGAATCTAAACCTAACCCCAAATCTAAACCTAACCCCAAATCTAAACCTAAAATCTAAACCTAACCCCAAATCTAAACCTAACCCCAAATCTAAACCTAAAATCTAAACCTAACCCCAAATCTAAACCTAACCCCAAATCTAAACCTAAAATCTAAACCTAACCCCAAATCTAAACCTAAAATCTAAACCTAACCCCAAATCTAAATCTAAAATCTAAACCTAAAATCTAAACCTAACCCCAAATCTAAACCTAACCCCAAATCTAAACCTAAAATCTAAACCTAACCCCAAATCTAAACCTAAAATCTAAACCTAACCCCAAATCTAAACCTAACCCCAAATCTAAACCTAAAATCTAAACCTAACCCCAAATCTAAACCTAAAATCTAAACCTAACCCCAAATCTAAACCTAACCCCAAATCTAAACCTAAAATCTAAACCTAACCCCAAATCTAAACCTAACCCCAAATCTAAACCTAGAATCTAAACCTAACCCCAAATCTAAACCTAACCCCAAATCTAAACCTAAAATCTAAACCTAACCCCAAATCTAAACCTAACCCCAAATCTAAACCTAACCCCAAATCTAAACCTAAAATCTAAACCTAACCCCAAATCTAAACCTAAAATCTAAACCTAACCCCAAATCTAAACCTAACCCCAAATCTAAACCTAAAATCTAAACCTAACCCCAAATCTAAACCTAACCCCAAATCTAAACCCAAAATCTAAACCTAACCCCAAATCTAAACCTGAAATCTAAACCTGACCCCAAATCTAAACCCCAAATCTAAACCTAACCCCAAATCTAAACCTAAAATCTAAACCTAACCACAAATCTAAACCTAAAATCTAAACCTAACCCCAAATCTAAACTTAACCCCAAATCTAAACCGAAAGTCTAAACCTAACCCCAAATCTAAACCTAAAATCTAAGCCTAACCCCAAATCTAAACCTAAAATCTAAACCTAAAATCTAAACCTAACCCCAAATCTAAACCTAATCCCAAATCTAAACCTAAAATCTAAACCTAACCCCAAATATTAAACCTAACCGCAAATCTAAACCTTAAATCTAAACCTAACCCCAAATCTAAAGCAAAAAATCTAAACCTAACCCCAAATATAAACCTAAAATCTAAACCTAACCCCAAATCTAAACCTAAAATCTAAATCTAACCCCAAATCTAAACCTAAAATCTAAACCTAACCCCAAATCTAAACCTAACCCCAAATCTAAACCTAAAATCTAAACCTAACCCCAAATTTAAACCTAAAATCTAAACCTAACCCCAAATCTAAATCTAAAATCTAAACGTAACCCGAAATCAAAACCTAACCTTAAATCTAAACCTAAAATCTAAACCTAACCCCAAATATAAACCTAAAATCTAAACCTATACCCCAAATCTAAATCTAAAATCTAAACCTAAAATCTAAACCTAACCCCAAGTCTAAACCTAAAATCTAAACCTAACCCCAAATCTAAACCTAAAATCTAAACCTAATCCCAAATCTAAACCTAAAATCTAAACCTAACCCCAAATCTAAACCTAACCCAAAATCTAAACCTAAAATCTAAACCTAACCCCAAATCTAAACCTAAAATCTAAACCTAACCCCAAATCTAAACCTAACCCCAAATCTAAACCTAAAATCTAAACCTAACCCCAAATCTAAACCTAAAATCTAAACCTAACCCCAAATCTAAACCTAACCACAAATCTAAACCTAAAATCTAAACCTAACCCCAAATCTAAACCTAACCCCAAATCTAAACCTAGAATCTAAACCTAACCCCAAATCTAAACCTAACCCCAAATCTAAACCTAAAATCTAAACCTAACCCCAAATCTAAACCTAACCCCAAATCTAAACCTAAAATCTAAACCTAACCCCAAATCTAAACCTAACCCCAAATCTAAACCTAAAATCTAAACCTAACCCCAAATCTAAACCTAAAATCTAAACCTAACCCCAAATCTAAACCTAACCCAAAATCTAAACCTAAAATCTAAACCTAACCCCAAATCTAAACCTAACCCCAAATCTAAACCTAAAATCTAAACCTAACCCCAAATCTAAACCTAACCCCAAATCTAAACCTAAAATCTAAACCTAACCCCAAATCTAAACCTAAAATCTAAACCTAACCCCAAATCTAAACCTAACCCCAAATCTAAACCTAAAATCTAAACCTAACCCCAAATCTAAACCTAACCCCAAATCTAAACCTAAAATCTAAACCTAACCCCAAATCTAAACCTGAAATCTAAACCTGACCCCAAATCTAAACCCCAAATCTAAACCTAACCCCAAATCTAAACCTAAAATCTAAACCTAACCCCAAATCTAAACCTAAAATCTAAGCCTAACCCCAAATCTAAACCTAAAATCTAAACCTAAAATCTAAACCTAACCCCAAATCTAAACCTAATCCCAAATCTAAACCTAAAATCTAAACCTAACCCCAAATATTAAACCTAACCGCAAATCTAAACCTTAAATCTAAACCTAACCCCAAATCTAAAGCAAAAAATCTAAACCTAACCCCAAATATAAACCTAAAATCTAAACCTAACCCCAAATCTAAACCTAAAATCTAAATCTAACCCCAAATCTAAACCTAAAATCTAAACCTAACCCCAAATCTAAACCTAACCCCAAATCTAAACCTAAAATCTAAACCTAACCCCAAATCTAAACCTAACCCCAAATCTAAACATAACCCCAAATCTAAACCTAAAATCTAAACCTAACCCCAAATCTAAACCTAAAATCTAAACCTAACCCCAAATCTAAACCTAACCCCAAATCTAAACCTAAAATCTAAACCTAACCCCAAATCTAAACCTAACCCCAAATCTAAACCTAAAATCTAAACCTAACCCCAAATCTAAACCTAAAATCTAAACCTAACCCCAAATCTAAACCTAACCCCAAATCTAAACCTAAAATCTAAACCTAACCCCAAATCCAAACCTAAAATCTAAACCTAACCCCAAATCTAAACCTAAAATCTAAACCTAACCCCAAATCTAAACCTAACCCCAAATCTAAACCTAAAATCTAAACCTAACCCCAAATCTAAACCTAAAATCTAAACCTAACCCCAAATCTAAACCTAACCCCAAATCTAAACCTAGAATCTAAACCTAACCCCAAATCTAAACCTAACCCCAAATCTAAACCTAAAATCTAAACCTAACCCCAAATCTAAACCTAACCCCAAATCTAAACCTAAAATCTAAACCTAACCCCAAATTTAAACCTAAAATCTAAACCTAACCCCAAATCTAAATCTAAAATCTAAACGTAACCCGAAATCAAAACCTAACCTTAAATCTAAACCTAAAATCTAAACCTAACCCCAAATATAAACCTAAAATCTAAACCTATACCCCAAATCTAAATCTAAAATCTAAACCTAAAATCTAAACCTAACCCCAAGTCTAAACCTAAAATCTAAACCTAACCCCAAATCTAAACCTAAAATCTAAACCTAATCCCAAATCTAAACCTAAAATCTAAACCTAACCCCAAATCTAAACCTAACCCAAAATCTAAACCTAAAATCTAAACCTAACCCCAAATCTAAACCTAAAATCTAAACCTAACCCCAAATCTAAACCTAACCCCAAATCTAAACCTAAAATCTAAACCTAACCCCAAATCTAAACCTAACCCCAAATCTAAACCTAAAATCTAAACCTAACCCCAAATCTAAACCTAACCCCAAATCTAAACCTAGAATCTAAACCTAACCCCAAATCTAAACCTAACCCCAAATCTAAACCTAAAATCTAAACCTAACCCCAAATCTAAACCTAACCCCAAATCTAAACCTAAAATCTAAACCTAACCTCAAATTTAAACCTAAAATCTAAACCTAACCCCAAATCTAAACCTAAAATCTAAACCTAACCCCAAATCTAAACCTAACCCCAAATCTAAACCTAAAATCTAAACCTAACCCCAAATCTAAACCTAAAATCTAAGCCTAACCCCAAATCTAAACCTAAAATCTAAACCTAAAATCTAAACCTAACCCCAAATCTAAACCTAACCCCAAATCTAAACCTAAAATCTAAACCTAACCCCAAATCTAAACCTAAAATCTAAACCTAACCCCAAATCTAAACCTAACCCCAAATCTAAACCTAAAATCTAAACCTAACCCCAAATCTAAACCTAACCCCAAATCTAAACCTAAAATCTAAACCTAAACCCAAATCTAAACCTAAAATCTAAACCTAACCCCAAATCTAAACCTAACCCCAAATCTAAACCTAAAATCTAAACCTAACCCCAAATCTAAACCTAAAATCTAAACCTAACGCCAAATCTAAACCTAAAATCTAAACCTAACCCCAAATCTAAACCTAACCCCAAATCTAAACCTAAAATCTAACCCTAACCCCAAATCTAAACCTAAAATCTAAACCTAACCCCAAATCTAAATCTAACCCCAAATCTAAACCTAAAATCTAAACCTAACCCCAAATCTAAACCTTACCCCAAATATAAACCTAAAATCTAAACCTAACCCCAAATCTAAACCTAAAATCTAAACCTAACCCCAAATCTAAACCTAAAATCTAAACCTAACCCCAAATCTAAACCTAACCCCAAATCTAAACCTAAAATCTAAACCTAACCCCAAATCTAAACCTAACCCCAAATCTAAACCTAAAATCTAAACCTAACCCCAAATCTAAACCTAAAATCTAAACCTAACCCCAAATCTAAACCTAACCCCAAATCTAAACCTAAAATCTAAACCTAACCCCAAATCTAAACCTAACCCCAAATCTAAACCTAAAATCTAAAACTAACCCCAAATTTAAACCTAAAATCTAAACCTAACCCCAAATCTAAACCTAAAATCTAAACCTAACCCCAAATCTAAACCTAACCCCAAATATAAAACTAAAATCTAAACCTAACCCCAAATCTAAACCTAAAATCTAAACCTAACCCCAAATCTAAACCTAAAATCTAAACCTAACCCCAAATCTAAACCTAACCCCAAATCTAAACCTAAAATCTAAACCTAACCCCAAATCCAAACCCAAAATCTAAACCTAACCCCAAATCTAAACCTAACCCCAAATCTAAACCTAAAATCTAAACCTAACCCCAAATCTAAACCTAAAATCTAAACCTAACCCCAAATCTAAACCTAAAATCTAAACCTAACCCCAAATCTAAACCTAACCCCAAATCTAAACCTAAAATCTAAACCTAACCCCAAATCTAAACCTGAAATCTAAACCTAACCCCAAATCTAAACCTAAAATCTAAACCTAACCCCAAATCTAAATCTAAAATCTAAACCTAAAATCTAAACCTAAACCCAAATCTAAACCTAAAATCTAAACCTAACCCCAAATCTAAACCTAACCCCAAATCTAAACCTAAAATCTAAACCTAACCCCAAATCTAAACCTAAAATCTAAACCTAACCCCAAATCTAAACCTAAAATCTAAACCTTACCCCAAATCTAAACCTAACCCCAAATCTAAACCTAAAATCTAAACCTAACCCCAAATCTAAACCTAAAATCTAAACCTAACCCCAAATCTAAATCTAACTTCAAATCTAAACCTAAAATCTAAACCTAACCCCAAATCTAAACCTTACCCCAAATATAAACCTAAAATCTAAACCTAACCCCAAATCTAAACCTAAAATCTAAACCTAACCCCAAATCTAAACCTAAAATCTAAACCTAACCCCAAATCTAAACCTAACCCCAAATCTAAACCTAAAATCTAAACCTAAACCCAAATCTAAACCTAAAATCTAAACCTAACCCCAAATCTAAACCTAACCCCAAATCTAAACCTAAAATCTAAACCTATCCCCAAATCTAAACCTAACTCCAAATCTAAAACAAAAATCTAAACCTAACCCCAAATCTAAACCTAACCCCAAATCTAAACCTAAAATCTAAACCTAACCCCAAATTTAAACCTAAAATCTAAACCTAACCCCAAATCTAAACCTAAAATCTAAACCTAACCCCAAATCTAAACCTAAAATCTAAACCTAACCCCGAATCTAAACCTAACCCCAAATCTAAACCTAAAATCTAAACCTAACCCCAAATCTAAACCTAAAATCTAAACCTAACCCCAAATTTAAACCTAAAATCTAAACCTAACCACAAGTCTAAACCTAACCCCAAATCTAAACCTATAATCTAAACCTAACCCCAAATCTAAACCTAACCCCAAATCTAAACCTAAAATCTAAACCTAACCCCAAATCTAAACCTGAAATCTAAACCTAACCCCAAATCTAAACCTAAAATCTAAACCTAACCCCAAATCTAAACCTAAAATCTAAACGTAACCCGAAATCGAAACCTAACCTTAAATCTAAACCTAAAATCTAAACCTAACCCCAAATCTAAATCTAAAATCTAAACCTAAAATCTAAACCTAAACCCAAATCTAAACCTAAAATCTAAACCTAACCCCAAATCTAAACCTAACCCCAAATCTAAACCTAAAATCTAAACCTAACCCCAAATCTAAACCTAACCCCAAATCTAAACCTAAAATCTAAACCTAACCCCAAATCTAAACCTAACCCCAAATCTAAACCTAAAATCTAAACCTAACCCCAAATCTAAACCTAACCCCAAATCTAAACCTAAAATCTAAACCTAACCCCAAATATAAACCTAACCCCAAATCTAAACCTAAAATCTAAACCTAACCCCAAATCTAAAACTAAAATCTAAACCTAACCCCAAGTCTAAACCTAACCCCAAATCTAAACCTAAAATCTAAACCTAACCACAAATCTAAACCTAAAATCTAAACCTAACCCCAAATCTAAACCTAACCCCAAATCTAAAACTAAAATCTAAACCTAACCCCAAATCTAAACTTAACCCCAAATCTAAACCTAAAATCTAAACCTAACCCCAAATCTAAACCTGAAATCTAAACCTAACCACAAATCTAAACCTAAAATCTAAACCTAACCCCAAATCTAAACCTAAAATCTAAACGTAACCCGAAATCGAAACCTAACCTTAAATATAAACCTAAAATCTAAACCTAACCCCAAATCTAAACCTAAAATCTAAACCTAACCCCAAATCTAAACCTAACCCCAAATCTAAACCTAAAATCTAAACCTAACCCCAAATCCAAACCTAAAATCTAAATCTAACCCCAAATCTAAACCTAACCCCAAATCTAAACCTAAAATCTAAACCTAACCCCAAATCTAAACCTAAAATCTAAACCTAACCCCAAATCTAAACCTAACCCCAAATCTAAACCTAAAATCTAAACCTAACCCCAAATCTAAACCTAACCCCAAATCTAAACCTAAAATCTAAACCTAACCCCAAATCTAAACCTGAAAACTAAACCTGACCCCAAATCTAAACCTAAAATCTAAACCTAACCCCAAATCTAAACCTAGAATCTAAACCTAACCCCAAATCTAAACCTAACCCCAAATCTAAACCTAAAATCTAAACCTAACCCCAAATCTAAACCTAACCCCAAATCTAAACCTAAAATCTAAACCTAACCCCAAATTTAAACCTGAAATCTAAACCTAACCCCAAATCTAAATCTAAAATCTAAACGTAACCCGAAATCGAAACCTAACCTTAAATCTAAACCTAAAATCTAAACCTAACCCCAAATCTAAACCTAAAATCTAAACCTAACCCCAAATCTAAATCTAAAATCTAAACCTAAAATCTAAACCTAACCCCAAATCTAAACCTAACCCCAAATCTAAACCTAAAATCTAAACCTAACCCCAAATCTAAACCTAAAATCTAAACCTAACCCCAAATCTAAACCTAACCCCAAATCTAAACCTAAAATCTAAACCTAACCCCAAATCTAAACCTAAAATCTAAACCTAACCCCAAATCTAAACCTAACCCCAAATCTAAACCTAAAATCTAAACCTAACCCCAAATCTAAACCTAACCCCAAATCTAAACCTAGAATCTAAACCTAACCCCAAATCTAAACCTAACCCCAAATCTAAACCTAAAATCTAAACCTAACCCCAAATCTAAACCTAACCCCAAATCTAAACCTAAAATCTAAACCTAACCCCAAATCTAAACCTAACCCCAAATCTAAACCTAAAATCTAAACCTAACCCCAAATCTAAACCTAAAATCTAAACCTAACCCCAAATCTAAATCTAAAATCTAAACCTAAAATCTAAACCTAACCCCAAATCTAAACCTAACCCCAAATCTAAACCTAAAATCTAAACCTAACCCCAAATCTAAACCTAAAATCTAAACCTAACCCCAAATCTAAACCTAACCCCAAATCTAAACCTAAAATCTAAACCTAACCCCAAATCTAAACCTAAAATCTAAACCTAACCCCAAATCTAAACCTAACCCCAAATCTAAACCTAAAATCTAAACCTAACTCCAAATCTAAACCTAACCCCAAATCTAAACCTAGAATCTAAACCTAACCCCAAATCTAAACCTAACCCCAAATCTAAACCTAAAATCTAAACCTAACCCCAAATCTAAACCTAACCCCAAATCTAAACCTAAAATCTAAACCTAACCCCAAATCTAAACCTAACCCCAAATCTAAACCTAAAATCTAAACCTAACCCCAAATCTAAACCTAAAATCTAAACCTAACCCCAAATCTAAACCTAACCCAAAATCTAAACCTAAAATCTAAACCTAACCCCAAATCTAAACCTAACCCCAAATCTAAACCTAAAATCTAAACCTAACCCCAAATCTAAACCTAAAATCTAAACCTAACCCCAAATCTAAACCTAACCCCAAATCTAAACCTAAAATCTAAACCTAACCCCAAATCTAAACCTAACCCCAAATCTAAACCCAAAATCTAAACCTAACCCCAAATCTAAACCTGAAATCTAAACCTGACCCCAAATCTAAACCCCAAATCTAAACCTAACCCCAAATCTAAACCTAAAATCTAAACCTAACCACAAATCTAAACCTAAAATCTAAACCTAACCCCAAATCTAAACTTAACCCCAAATCTAAACCGAAAATCTAAACCTAACCCCAAATCTAAACCTAAAATCTAAGCCTAACCCCAAATCTAAACCTAAAATCTAAACCTAAAATCTAAACCTAACCCCAAATCTAAACCTAATCCCAAATCTAAACCTAAAATCTAAACCTAACCCCAAATATTAAACCTAACCGCAAATCTAAACCTTAAATCTAAACCTAACCCCAAATCTAAAGCAAAAAATCTAAACCTAACCCCAAATATAAACCTAAAATCTAAACCTAACCCCAAATCTAAACCTAAAATCTAAATCTAACCCCAAATCTAAACCTAAAATCTAAACCTAACCCCAAATCTAAACCTAACCCCAAATCTAAACCTAAAATCTAAACCTAACCCCAAATTTAAACCTAAAATCTAAACCTAACCCCAAATCTAAATCTAAAATCTAAACGTAACCCGAAATCAAAACCTAACCTTAAATCTAAACCTAAAATCTAAACCTAACCCCAAATATAAACCTAAAATCTAAACCTATACCCCAAATCTAAATCTAAAATCTAAACCTAAAATCTAAACCTAACCCCAAATCTAAACCTAAAATCTAAACCTAACCCCAAATCTAAACCTAAAATCTAAACCTAATCCCAAATCTAAACCTAAAATCTAAACCTAACCCCAAATCTAAACCTAACCCCAAATCTAAACCTAAAATCTAAACCTAACCCCAAATCTAAACCTAAAATCTAAACCTAACCCCAAATCTAAACCTAACCACAAATCTAAACCTAAAATCTAAACCTAACCCCAAATCTAAACCTAACCCCAAATCTAAACCTAGAATCTAAACCTAACCCCAAATCTAAACCTAACCCCAAATCTAAACCTAAAATCTAAACCTAACCCCAAATCTAAACCTAACCCTAAATCTAAACCTAAAATCTAAACCTAACCCCAAATCTAAACCTAACCCCAAATCTAAACCTAAAATCTAAACCTAACCCCAAATCTAAACCTAAAATCTAAACCTAACCCCAAATCTAAACCTAACCCAAAATCTAAACCTAAAATCTAAACCTAACCCCAAATCTAAACCTAACCCCAAATCTAAACCTAAAATCTAAACCTAACCCCAAATCTAAACCTAAAATCTAAACCTAACCCCAAATCTAAACCTAACCCCAAATCTAAACCTAAAATCTAAACCTAACCCCAAATCTAAACCTAAAATCTAAACCTAACCCCAAATCTAAACCTAACCCCAAATCTAAACCTAAAATCTAAACCTAACCCCAAATCTAAACCTAACCCCAAATCTAAACCTAAAATCTAAACCTAACCCCAAATCTAAACCTGAAATCTAAACCTGACCCCAAATCTAAACCCCAAATCTAAACCTAACCCCAAATCTAAACCTAAAATCTAAACCTAACCACAAATCTAAACCTAAAATCTAAACCTAACCCCAAATCTAAACTTAACCCCAAATCTAAACCGAAAATCTAAACCTAACCCCAAATCTAAACCTAAAATCTAAGCCTAACCCCAAATCTAAACCTAAAATCTAAACCTAAAATCTAAACCTAACCCCAAATCTAAACCTAATCCCAAATCTAAACCTAAAATCTAAACCTAACCCCAAATATTAAACCTAACCGCAAATCTAAACCTTAAATCTAAACCTAACCCCAAATCTAAAGCAAAAAATCTAAACCTAACCCCAAATATAAATCTAAAATCTAAACCTAACCCCAAATCTAAACCTAAAATCTAAATCTAACCCCAAATCTAAACCTAAAATCTAAACCTAACCCCAAATCTAAACCTAACCCCAAATCTAAACCTAAAATCTAAACCTAACCCCAAATCTAAACCTAACCCCAAATCTAAACATAACCCCAAATCTAAACCTAAAATCTAAACCTAACCCCAAATCTAAACCTAAAATCTAAACCTAACCCCAAATCTAAACCTAACCCCAAATCTAAACCTAAAATCTAAACCTAACCCCAAATCTAAACCTAACCCCAAATCTAAACCTAAAATCTAAACCTAACCCCAAATCTAAACCTAAAATCTAAACCTAACCCCAAATCTAAACCTAACCCCAAATCTAAACCTAAAATCTAAACCTAACCCCAAATCTAAACCTAAAATCTAAACCTAACCCCAAATCTAAACCTAAAATCTAAACCTAACCCCAAATCTAAACCTAACCCCAAATCTAAACCTAAAATCTAAACCTAACCCCAAATCTAAACCTAAAATCTAAACCTAACCCCAAATCTAAACCTAACCCCAAATCTAAACCTAGAATCTAAACCTAACCCCAAATCTAAACCTAACCCCAAATCTAAACCTAAAATCTAAACCTAACCCCAAATCTAAACCTAACCCCAAATCTAAACCTAAAATCTAAACCTAACCCCAAATTTAAACCTAAAATCTAAACCTAACCCCAAATCTAAATCGAAAATCTAAACGTAACCCGAAATCAAAACCTAACCTTAAATCTAAACCTAAAATCTAAACCTAACCCCAAATATAAACCTAAAATCTAAACCTATACCCCAAATCTAAATCTAAAATCTAAACCTAAAATCTAAACCTAACCCCAAATCTAAACCTAAAATCTAAACCTAACCCCAAATCTAAACCTAAAATCTAAACCTAATCCCAAATCTAAACCTAAAATCTAAACCTAACCCCAAATCTAAACCTAACCCAAAATCTAAACCTAAAATCTAAACCTAACCCCAAATCTAAACCTAAAATCTAAACCTAACCCCAAATCTAAACCTAACCCCAAATCTAAAACTAAAATCTAAACCTAACCCCAAATCTAAACCTAACCCCAAATCTAAACCTAAAATCTAAACCTAACCCCAAATCTAAACCTAACCCCAAATCTAAACCTAGAATCTAAACCTAACCCCAAATCTAAACCTAACCCCAAATCTAAACCTAAAATCTAAACCTAACCCCAAATCTAAACCTAACCCCAAATCTAAACCTAAAATCTAAACCTAACCTCAAATTTAAACCTAAAATCTAAACCTAACCCAAATCTAAACCTAAAATCTAAACCTAACCCCAAATCTAAACCTAACCCCAAATCTAAACCTATAATCTAAACCTAACCCCAAATCTAAACCTAAAATCTAAACCTAACCCCAAATCTAAACCTAACCCCAAATCTAAACCTAAAATCTAAACCTAACCCCAAATCTAAACCTAAAATCTAAACCTAACCCCAAATCTAAACCTAACCCCAAATCTAAACCTAAAATCTAAACCTAACCCCAAATCTAAACCTAACCCCAAATCTAAACCTAAAATCTAAACCTAAACCCAAATCTAAACCTAAAATCTAAACCTAACCCCAAATGTAAACCTAACCCCAAATCTAAACCTAAAATCTAAACCTAACCCCAAATCTAAATCTAACCCCAAATCTAAACCTAAAATCTAAACCTAACCCCAAATCTAAACCTTACCCCAAATATAAACCTAAAATCTAAACCTAACCCCAAATCTAAACCTAAAATCTAAACCTAACCCCAAATCTAAACCTAAAATCTAAACCTAACCCCAAATCTAAACCTAACCCCAAATCTAAACCTAAAATCTAAACCTAACCCCAAATCTAAACCTAACCCCAAATCTAAACCTAAAATCTAAACCTAACCCCAAATCTAAACCTAAAATCTAAACCTAACCCCAAATCTAAACCTAACCCCAAATCTAAACCTAAAATCTAAACCTAACCCCAAATCTAAACCTAACCCCAAATCTAAACCTAAAATCTAAAACTAACCCCAAATTTAAACCTAAAATCTAAACCTAACCCCAAATCTAAACCTAAAATCTAAACCTAACCCCAAATCTAAACCTAACCCCAAATATAAAACTAAAATCTAAACCTAACCCCAAATCTAAACCTAAAATCTAAACCTAACCCCAAATCTAAACCTAAAATCTAAACCTAACCCCAAATCTAAACCTAACCCCAAATCTAAACCTAAAATCTAAACCTAACCCCAAATCCAAACCCAAAATCTAAACCTAACCCCAAATCTAAACCTAACCCCAAATCTAAACCTAAAATCTAAACCTAACCCCAAATCTAAACCTAAAATCTAAACCTAACCCCAAATCTAAACCTAAAATCTAAACCTAACCCCAAATCTAAACCTAACCCCAAATCTAAACCTAAAATCTAAACCTAACCCCAAATCTAAACCTAACCCCAAATCTAAACCTAAAATCTAAACCTAACCCCAAATCTAAACCTAAAATCTAAACCTAACCCCAAATCTAAACCTAACCCCAAATCTAAACCTAAAATCTAAACCTAACCCCAAATCCAAACCTAAAATCTAAACCTAACCCCAAATCTAAACCTAAAATCTAAACATAACCCCAAATCTAAACCTAACCCCAAATCTAAACCTAAAATCTAAACCTAACCCCAAATCTAAACCTAAAATCTAAACCTAACCCCAAATCTAAACCTAACCCCAAATCTAAACCTAGAATCTAAACCTAACCCCAAATCTAAACCTAACCCCAAATCTAAACCTAAAATCTAAACCTAACCCCAAATCTAAACCTAACCCCAAATCTAAACCTAAAATCTAAACCTAACCCCAAATTTAAACCTAAAATCTAAACCTAACCCCAAATCTAAATCGAAAATCTAAACGTAACCCGAAATCAAAACCTAACCTTAAATCTAAACCTAAAATCTAAACCTAACCCCAAATATAAACCTAAAATCTAAACCTATACCCCAAATCTAAATCTAAAATCTAAACCTAAAATCTAAACCTAACCCCAAATCTAAACCTAAAATCTAAACCTAACCCCAAATCTAAACCTAAAATCTAAACCTAATCCCAAATCTAAACCTAAAATCTAAACCTAACCCCAAATCTAAACCTAACCCAAAATCTAAACCTAAAATCTAAACCTAACCCCAAATCTAAACCTAAAATCTAAACCTAACCCCAAATCTAAACCTAACCCCAAATCTAAAACTAAAATCTAAACCTAACCCCAAATCTAAACCTAACCCCAAATCTAAACCTAAAATCTAAACCTAACCCCAAATCTAAACCTAACCCCAAATCTAAACCTAGAATCTAAACCTAACCCCAAATCTAAACCTAACCCCAAATCTAAACCTAAAATCTAAACCTAACCCCAAATCTAAACCTAACCCCAAATCTAAACCTAAAATCTAAACCTAACCTCAAATTTAAACCTAAAATCTAAACCTAACCCCAAATCTAAACCTAAAATCTAAACCTAACCCCAAATCTAAACCTAACCCCAAATCTAAACCTATAATCTAAACCTAACCCCAAATCTAAACCTAAAATCTAAACCTAACCCCAAATCTAAACCTAACCCCAAATCTAAACCTAAAATCTAAACCTAACCCCAAATCTAAACCTAAAATCTAAACCTAACCCCAAATCTAAACCTAACCCCAAATCTAAACCTAAAATCTAAACCTAACCCCAAATCTAAACCTAACCCCAAATCTAAACCTAAAATCTAAACCTAAACCCAAATCTAAACCTAAAATCTAAACCTAACCCCAAATCTAAACCTAACCCCAAATCTAAACCTAAAATCTAAACCTAACCCCAAATCTAAACCTAAAATCTAAACCTAACCCCAAATCTAAACCTAAAATCTAAACCTAACCCCAAATCTAAACCTAACCCCAAATCTAAACCTAAAATCTAACCCTAACCCCAAATCTAAACCTAAAATCTAAACCTAACCCCAAATCTAAATCTAACCCCAAATCTAAACCTAAAATCTAAACCTAACCCCAAATCTAAACCTTACCCCAAATATAAACCTAAAATCTAAACCTAACCCCAAATCTAAACCTAAAATCTAAACCTAACCCCAAATCTAAACCTAAAATCTAAACCTAACCCCAAATCTAAACCTAACCCCAAATCTAAACCTAAAATCTAAACCTAACCCCAAATCTAAACCTAACCCCAAATCTAAACCTAAAATCTAAACCTAACCCCAAATCTAAACCTAAAATCTAAACCTAACCCCAAATCTAAACCTAACCCCAAATCTAAACCTAAAATCTAAACCTAACCCCAAATCTAAACCTAACCCCAAATCTAAACCTAAAATCTAAAACTAACCCCAAATTTAAACCTAAAATCTAAACCTAACCCCAAATCTAAACCTAAAATCTAAACCTAACCCCAAATCTAAACCTAACCCCAAATATAAAACTAAAATCTAAACCTAACCCCAAATCTAAACCTAAAATCTAAACCTAACCCCAAATCTAAACCTAAAATCTAAACCTAACCCCAAATCTAAACCTAACCCCAAATCTAAACCTAAAATCTAAACCTAACCCCAAATCCAAACCCAAAATCTAAACCTAACCCCAAATCTAAACCTAACCCCAAATCTAAACCTAAAATCTAAACCTAACCCCAAATCTAAACCTAAAATCTAAACCTAACCCCAAATCTAAACCTAAAATCTAAACCTAACCCCAAATCTAAACCTAACCCCAAATCTAAACCTAAAATCTAAACCTAACCCCAAATCTAAACCTGAAATCTAAACCTAACCCCAAATCTAAACCTAAAATCTAAACCTAACCCCAAATCTAAATCTAAAATCTAAACCTAAAATCTAAACCTAAACCCAAATCTAAACCTAAAATCTAAACCTAACCCCAAATCTAAACCTAACCCCAAATCTAAACCTAAAATCTAAACCTAACCCCAAATCTAAACCTAAAATCTAAACCTAACCCCAAATCTAAACCTAAAATCTAAACCTTACCCCAAATCTAAACCTAACCCCAAATCTAAACCTAAAATCTAAACCTAACCCCAAATCTAAATCTAACTTCAAATCTAAACCTAAAATCTAAACCTAACCCCAAATCTAAACCTTACCCCAAATATAAACCTAAAATCTAAACCTAACCCCAAATCTAAACCTAAAATCTAAACCTAACCCCAAATCTAAACCTAAAATCTAAACCTAACCCCAAATCTAAACCTAACCCCAAATCTAAACCTAAAATCTAAACCTAACCCCAAATCTAAACCTAAAATCTAAACCTAACCCCAAATCTACACCTAACCCCAAATCTAAACCTAAAATCTAAACCTAACCCCAAATCTAAACCTAACTCCAAATCTAAAACAAAAATCTAAACCTAACCCCAAATCTAAACCTAACCCCAAATCTAAACCTAAAATCTAAACCTAACCCCAAATTTAAACCTAAAATCTAAACCTAACCCCAAATCTAAACCTAAAATCTAAACCTAACCCCAAATCTAAACCTAAAATCTAAACCTAACCCCGAATCTAAACCTAACCCCAAATCTAAACCTAAAATCTAAACCTAACCCCAAATCTAAACCTAAAATCTAAACCTAAACCCAAATTTAAACCTAAAATCTAAACCTAACCACAAGTCTAAACCTAACCCCAAATCTAAACCTATAATCTAAACCTAACCCCAAATCCAAACCTAAAATCTAAACCTAACCCCAAATCTAAACCTAACCCCAAATCTAAACCTAAAATCTAAACCTAACCCCAAATCTAAACCTAAAATCTAAACCTAACCCCAAATCTAAACCTAACCCCAAATCTAAACCTAAAATCTAAACCTAACCCCAAATCTAAACCTAAAATCTAAACCTATCCCCAAATCTAAACCTAAAATCTAAACCTAAAATCTAAACCTAACCCCAAATCTAAACCTAAAATCTAAACCTAACCCCAAATCTAAACCTAACCCCAAATCTAAACCTAAAATCTAAACCTAACCCCAAATCTAAACCTAACCCCAAATCTAAACCTAGAATCTAAACCTAACCCCAAATCTAAACCTAACCCCAAATCTAAACCTAAAATCTAAACCTAACCCCAAATCTAAACCTAACCGCAAATCTAAACCTTAAATCTAAACCTAACCCCAAATTTAAACCTGAAATCTAAACCTAACCCCAAATCTAAATCTAAAATCTAAACGTAACCCGAAATCGAAACCTAACCTCAAATCTAAACCTAAAATCTAAACCTAACCCCAAATCTAAACCTAAAATCTAAACCTAACCCCAAATCTAAATCTAAAATCTAAACCTAAAATCTAAACCTAACCCCAAATCTAAACCTAACCCCAAATCTAAACCTAAAATCTAAACCTAACCCCAAATCTAAACCTAAAATCTAAACCTAACCCCAAATCTAAACCTAACCCCAAATCTAAACCTAAAATCTAAACCTAACCCCAAATCTAAACCTAAAATCTAAACCTAACCCCAAATCTACACCTAACCCCAAATCTAAACCTAAAATCTAAACCTAACCCCAAATCTAAACCTAACTCCAAATCTAAAACAAAAATCTAAACCTAACCCCAAATCTAAACCTAACCCCAAATCTAAACCTAAAATCTAAACCTAACCCCAAATTTAAACCTAAAATCTAAACCTAACCCCAAATCTAAACCTAAAATCTAAACCTAACCCCAAATCTAAACCTAAAATCTAAACCTAACCCCGAATCTAAACCTAACCCCAAATCTAAACCTAAAATCTAAACCTAACCCCAAATCTAAACCTAAAATCTAAACCTAACCCCAAATTTAAACCTAAAATCTAAACCTAACCACAAGTCTAAACCTAACCCCAAATCTAAACCTATAATCTAAACCTAACCCCAAATCCAAACCTAAAATCTAAACCTAACCCCAAATCTAAACCTAACCCCAAATCTAAACCTAAAATCTAAACCTAACCCCAAATCTAAACCTAAAATCTAAACCTAACCCCAAATCTAAACCTAACCCCAAATCTAAACCTAAAATCTAAACCTAACCCCAAATCTAAACCTAAAATCTAAACCTATCCCCAAATCTAAACCTAAAATCTAAACCTAAAATCTAAACCTAACCCCAAATCTAAACCTAAAATCTAAACCTAACCCCAAATCTAAACCTAACCCCAAATCTAAACCTAAAATCTAAACCTAACCCCAAATCTAAACCTAACCCCAAATCTAAACCTAGAATCTAAACCTAACCCCAAATCTAAACCTAACCCCAAATCTAAACCTAAAATCTAAACCTAACCCCAAATCTAAACCTAACCGCAAATCTAAACCTTAAATCTAAACCTAACCCCAAATTTAAACCTGAAATCTAAACCTAACCCCAAATCTAAATCTAAAATCTAAACGTAACCCGAAATCGAAACCTAACCTCAAATCTAAACCTAAAATCTAAACCTAACCCCAAATCTAAACCTAAAATCTAAACCTAACCCCAAATCTAAATCTAAAATCTAAACCTAAAATCTAAACCTAACCCCAAATCTAAACCTAACCCCAAATCTAAACCTAAAATCTAAACCTAACCCCAAATCTAAACCTAAAATCTAAACCTAACCCCAAATCTAAACCTAACCCCAAATCTAAACCTAAAATCTAAACCTAACCCCAAATCTAAACCTAAAATCTAAACCTAACCCCAAATCTAAACCTAACCCCAAATCTAAACCTAAAATCTAAACCTAACCCCAAATCTAAACCTAACCCCAAATCTAAACCTAAAATCTAAACCTAACCCCAAATCTAAACCTAAAATCTAAACCTAACCCCAAATCTAAACCTAACCCCAAATCTAAACCTAAAATCTAAACCTAACCCCAAATCTAAACCTAACCCCAAATCTAAACCTAAAATCTAAACCTAACCCCAAATCTAAACCTAAAATCTAAACCTAACCCCAAATCTAAATCTAAAATCTAAACCTAAAATCTAAACCTAACCCCAAATCTAAACCTAACCCCAAATCTAAACCTAAAATCTAAACCTAACCCCAAATCTAAACCTAAAATCTAAACCTAACCCCAAATCTAAACCTAACCCCAAATCTAAACCTAAAATCTAAACCTAACCCCAAATCTAAACCTAAAATCTAAACCTAACCCCAAATCTAAACCTAACCCCAAATCTAAACCTAAAATCTAAACCTAACCCCAAATCTAAACCTAACCCCAAATCTAAACCTAGAATCTAAACCTAACCCCAAATCTAAACCTAACCCCAAATCTAAACCTAAAATCTAAACCTAACCCCAAATCTAAACCTAACCCCAAATCTAAACCTAAAATCTAAACCTAACCCCAAATCTAAACCTAACCCCAAATCTAAACCTAAAATCTAAACCTAACCCCAAATCTAAACCTAAAATCTAAACCTAACCCCAAATCTAAACCTAACCCCAAATCTAAACCTAAAATCTAAACCTAACCCCAAATCTAAACCTAACCCCAAATCTAAACCTAAAATCTAAACCTAACCCCAAATCTAAACCTAAAATCTAAACCTAACCCCAAATCTAAACCTAAACCCAAATCTAAACCTAAAATCTAAACCTAACCCCAAATCTAAACCTAACCCCAAATCTAAACCTAAAATCTAAACCTAACCCCAAATCTAAACCTGAAATCTAAACCTGACCCCAAATCTAAACCCCAAATCTAAACCTAACCCCAAATCTAAACCTAAAATCTAAACCTAACCACAAATCTAAACCTAAAATCTAAACCTAACCCCAAATCTAAACTTAACCCCAAATCTAAACCGAAAATCTAAACCTAACCCCAAATCTAAACCTAAAATCTAAGCCTAACCCCAAATCTAAACCTAAAATCTAAACCTAAAATCTAAACCTAACCCCAAATCTAAACCTAATCCCAAATCTAAACCTAAAATCTAAACCTAACCCCAAATCTAAACCTAACCGCAAATCTAAACCTTAAATCTAAACCTAACCCCAAATCTAAAGCAAAAAATCTAAATCTAACCCCAAATATAAACCTAAAATCTAAACCTAACCCCAAATCTAAACCTAAAATCTAAATCTAACCCCAAATCTAAACCTAAAATCTAAACCTAACCCCAAATCTAAACCTAACCCCAAATCTAAACCTAAAATCTAAACCTAACCCCAAATCTAAACCTAACCCCAAATCTAAACATAACCCCAAATCTAAACCTAAAATCTAAACCTAACCCCAAATCTAAACCTAAAATCTAAACCTAACCCCAAATCTAAATCTAAAATCTAAACCTAAAATCTAAACCTAACCCCAAATCTAAACCTAACCCCAAATCTAAACCTAAAATCTAAACCTAACCCCAAATCTAAACCTAAAATCTAAACCTAACCCCAAATCTAAACCTAACCCCAAATCTAAACCTAAAATCTAAACCTAACCCCAAATCTAAACCTAAAATCTAAACCTAACCCCAAATCTAAACCTAACCCCAAATCTAAACCTAAAATCTAAACCTAACCCCAAATCTAAACCTAACCCCAAATCTAAAACTAGAATGTAAACCTAACCCCAAATCTAAACCTAACCCCAAATCTAAACCTAAAATCTAAACCTAACCCCAAATCTAAACCTAACCCCAAATCTAAACCTAAAATCTAAACCTAACCCCAAATCTAAACCTAACCCCAAATCTAAACCTAAAATCTAAACCTAACCCCAAATCTAAATCTAAAATCTAAACCTAAAATCTAAACCTAACCCCAAATCTAAACCTAACCCCAAATCTAAACCTAAAATCTAAACCTAACCCCTAATCTAAACCTAAAATCTAAACCTAACCCCAAATCTAAACCTAACCCCAAATCTAAACCTAAAATCTAAACCTAACCCCAAATCTAAACCTAAAATCTAAACCTAACCCCAAATCTAAACCTAACCCCAAATCTAAACCTAAAATCTAAACCTAACCCCAAATCTAAACCTAACCCCAAATCTAAACCTAGAATCTAAACCTAACCCCAAATCTAAACCTAACCCCAAATCTAAACCTAAAATCTAAACCTAACCCCAAATCTAAACCTAACCCCAAATCTAAACCTAAAATCTAAACCTAACCCCAAATCTAAACCTAACCCCAAATCTAAACCTAAAATCTAAACCTAACCCCAAATCTAAACCTAACCCCAAATCTAAACCTAAAATCTAAACCTAACCCCAAATCTAAACCTAACCCCAAATCTAAACCTAAAATCTAAACCTAACCCCAAATCTAAACCTAAAATCTAAACCTAACCCCAAATCTAAACCTAACCCCAAATCTAAACCTAAAATCTAAACCTAACCCCAAATCTAAACCTAACCCCAAATCTAAACCTAAAATCTAAACCTAACCCCAAATCTAAACCTGAAATCTAAACCTGACCCCAAATCTAAACCCCAAATCTAAACCTAACCCCAAATCTAAACCTAAAATCTAAACCTAACCACAAATCTAAACCTAAAATCTAAACCTAACCCCAAATCTAAACTTAACCCCAAATCTAAACCGAAAATCTAAACCTAACCCCAAATCTAAACCTAAAATCTAAGCCTAACCCCAAATCTAAACCTAAAATCTAAACCTAAAATCTAAACCTAACCCCAAATCTAAACCTAATCCCAAATCTAAACCTAAAATCTAAACCTAACCCCAAATCTAAACCTAACCGCAAATCTAAACCTTAAATCTAAACCTAACCCCAAATCTAAAGCAAAAAATCTAAATCTAACCCCAAATATAAACCTAAAATCTAAACCTAACCCCAAATCTAAACCTAAAATCTAAATCTAACCCCAAATCTAAACCTAAAATCTAAACCTAACCCCAAATCTAAACCTAACCCCAAATCTAAACCTAAAATCTAAACCTAACCCCAAATCTAAACCTAACCCCAAATCTAAACATAACCCCAAATCTAAACCTAAAATCTAAACCTAACCCCAAATCTAAACCTAAAATCTAAACCTAACCCCAAATCTAAATCTAAAATCTAAACCTAAAATCTAAACCTAACCCCAAATCTAAACCTAACCCCAAATCTAAACCTAAAATCTAAACCTAACCCCAAATCTAAACCTAAAATCTAAACCTAACCCCAAATCTAAACATAACCCCAAATCTAAACCTAAAATCTAAACCTAACCACAAATCCAAACCTAAAATCTAAACCTAACCCCAAATCTAAACCTAAAATCTAAACCTAACCCCAAATCTAAACCTAACCCCAAATCTAAACCTAAAATCTAAACCTAACCCCAAATCTAAACCTAAAATCTAAACCTAACCCCAAATCTAAACCTAACCCCAAATCTAAACCTAGAATCTAAACCTAACCCCAAATCTAAACCTAACCCCAAATCTAAACCTAAAATCTAAACCTAACCCCAAATCTAAACCTAACCCCAAATCTAAACCTAAAATCTAAACCTAACCCCAAATTTAAACCTAAAATCTAAACCTAACCCCAAATCTAAACCTAAAATCTAAACCTAACCCCAAATCTAAATCTAAAATCTAAACCTAAAATCTAAACCTAAACCCAAATCTAAACCTAAAATCTAAACCTAACCCCAAATCTAAACCTAACCCCAAATCTAAACCTAAAATCTAAACCTAACCCCAAATCTAAACCTAAAATCTAAACCTAACCCCAAATCTAAACCTAAAATCTAAACCTTACCCCAAATCTAAACCTAACCCCAAATCTAAACCTAAAATCTAAACCTAACCCCAAATCTAAACCTAAAATCTAAACCTAACCCCAAATCTAAATCTAACTTCAAATCTAAACCTAAAATCTAAACCTAACCCCAAATCTAAACCTTACCCCAAATATAAACCTAAAATCTAAACCTAACCCCAAATCTAAACCTAAAATCTAAACCTAACCCCAAATCTAAACCTAAAATCTAAACCTAACCCCAAATCTAAACCTAACCCCAAATCTAAACCTAAAATCTAAACCTAACCCCAAATCTAAACCTAAAATCTAAACCTAACCCCAAATCTACACCTAACCCCAAATCTAAACCTAAAATCTAAACCTAACCCCAAATCTAAACCTAACTCCAAATCTAAAACAAAAATCTAAACCTAACCCCAAATCTAAACCTAACCCCAAATCTAAACCTAAAATCTAAACCTAACCCCAAATTTAAACCTAAAATCTAAACCTAACCCCAAATCTAAACCTAAAATCTAAACCTAACCCCAAATCTAAACCTAAAATCTAAACCTAACCCCGAATCTAAACCTAACCCCAAATCTAAACCTAAAATCTAAACCTAACCCCAAATCTAAACCTAAAATCTAAACCTAACCCCAAATTTAAACCTAAAATCTAAACCTAACCACAAGTCTAAACCTAACCCCAAATCTAAACCTATAATCTAAACCTAACCCCAAATCCAAACCTAAAATCTAAACCTAACCCCAAATCTAAACCTAACCCCAAATCTAAACCTAAAATCTAAACCTAACCCCAAATCTAAACCTAAAATCTAAACCTAACCCCAAATCTAAACCTAACCCCAAATCTAAACCTAAAATCTAAACCTAACCCCAAATCTAAACCTAAAATCTAAACCTATCCCCAAATCTAAACCTAAAATCTAAACCTAAAATCTAAACCTAACCCCAAATCTAAACCTAAAATCTAAACCTAACCCCAAATCTAAACCTAACCCCAAATCTAAACCTAAAATCTAAACCTAACCCCAAATCTAAACCTAACCCCAAATCTAAACCTAGAATCTAAACCTAACCCCAAATCTAAACCTAACCCCAAATCTAAACCTAAAATCTAAACCTAACCCCAAATCTAAACCTAACCCCAAATCTAAACCTAAAATCTAAACCTAACCCCAAATCTAAACCTAACCCCAAATCTAAACCTAAAATCTAAACCTAACCCCAAATCTAAACCTAAAATCTAAACCTAACCCCAAATCTAAACCTAAAATCTAAACCTAACCCCAAATCTAAACCTAAAATCTAAACCTAACCCCAAATCTAAACCTAAAATCTAAACCTAAAATCTAAACCTAACCCCAAATCTAAACCTAATCCCAAATCTAAACCTAAAATCTAAACCTAACCCCAAATCTAAACCTAACCCCAAATCTAAACCTAAAATCTAAACCTAACCCCAAATCTAAACCAAAAAAGCTAAACCTAACCCCAAATCTAAACCTAAAATCTAAACCTAACCCCAAATCTAAACCTAAAATCTAAACCTAACCCCAAATCTAAACCTAACCCCAAATCTAAACCTATAATCTAAACCTAACCCCAAATCTAAACCTAAAATCTAAACCTAACCCCAAATCTAAACCTAACCCCAAATCTAAACCTAAAATCTAAACCTAACCCCAAATCTAAACCTAAAATCTAAACCTAACCCCAAATCTAAACCTAAAATCTAAACCTAACCTTAAATCTAAACCTAAAATCTAAACCTAACCCCAAATCTAAACCTAACCCCAAATCTAAACCTAAAATCTAAACCTAACCCCAAATCTAAACCTAAAATCTAAACCTAACCCCAAATCTAAACCTAAAATCTAAACCTAACCCCAAATCTAAACATAACCCCAAATCTAAACCTAAAATCTAAACCTAACCCCAAATCTAAACCTAAAATCTAAACCTAACCCCAAATCTAAACCTAAAATCTAAACCTAACCCCAAATCTAAACCTAACCCCAAATCTAAACCTAAAATCTAAACCTAACCCCAAATCTAAACCTAAAATCTAAACCTAACCCCAAATCTAAACCTAAAATCTAAACCTTACCCCAAATCTAAACCTAACCCCAAATCTAAACCTAAAATCTAAACCTAACCCCAAATCTAAACCTAAAATCTAAACCTAACCCCAAATCTAAATCTAACTTCAAATCTAAACCTAAAATCTAAACCTAACCCCAAATCTAAACCTTACCCCAAATATAAACCTAAAATCTAAACCTAACCCCAAATCTAAACCTAAAATCTAAACCTAACCCCAAATCTAAACCTAAAATCTAAACCTAACCCCAAATCTAAACCTAACCCCAAATCTAAACCTAAAATCTAAACCTAACCCCAAATCTAAACCTAAAATCTAAACCTAACCCCAAATCTACACCTAACCCCAAATCTAAACCTAAAATCTAAACCTAACCCCAAATCTAAACCTAACTCCAAATCTAAAACAAAAATCTAAACCTAACCCCAAATCTAAACCTAACCCCAAATCTAAACCTAAAATCTAAACCTAACCCCAAATTTAAACCTAAAATCTAAACCTAACCCCAAATCTAAACCTAAAATCTAAACCTAACCCCAAATCTAAACCTAAAATCTAAACCTAACCCCGAATCTAAACCTAACCCCAAATCTAAACCTAAAATCTAAACCTAACCCCAAATCTAAACCTAAAATCTAAACCTAACCCCAAATTTAAACCTAAAATCTAAACCTAACCACAAGTCTAAACCTAACCCCAAATCTAATCCTATAATCTAAACCTAACCCCAAATCCAAACCTAAAATCTAAACCTAACCCCAAATCTAAACCTAACCCCAAATCTAAACCTAAAATCTAAACCTTACCCCAAATCTAAACCTAAAATCTAAACCTAACCCCAAATCTAAACCTAACCCCAAATCTAAACCTAAAATCTAAACCTAACCCCAAATCTAAACCTAAAATCTAAACCTATCCCCAAATCTAAACCTAAAATCTAAACCTAAAATCTAAACCTAACCCCAAATCTAAACCTAAAATCTAAACCTAACCCCAAATCTAAACCTAACCCCAAATCTAAACCTAAAATCTAAACCTAACCCCAAATCTAAACCTAACCCCAAATCTAAACCTAGAATCTAAACCTAACCCCAAATCTAAACCTAACCCCAAATCTAAACCTAAAATCTAAACCTAACCCCAAATCTAAACCTAACCCCAAATCTAAACCTAAAATCTAAACCTAACCCCAAATTTAAACCTGAAATCTAAACCTAACCCCAAATCTAAATCTAAAATCTAAACGTAACCCGAAATCGAAACCTAACCTTAAATCTAAACCTAAAATCTAAACCTAACCCCAAATCTAAACCTAAAATCTAAACCTAACCCCAAATCTAAACCTAACCCCAAATCTAAACCTAAAATCTAAACCTAACCCCAAATCTAAACCTAAAATCTAAACCTAACCCCAAATCTAAACCTAACCCCAAATCTAAACCTAAAATCTAAACCTAACCCCAAATCTAAACCTAAAATCTAAACCTAACCCCAAATCTAAACCTAACCCCAAATCTAAACCTAAAATCTAAACCTAACCCCAAATCTAAACCTAACCCCAAATCTAAACCTAGAATCTAAACCTAACCCCAAATCTAAACCTAACCCCAAATCTAAACCTAAAATCTAAACCTAACCCCAAATCTAAACCTAACCCCAAATCTAAACCTAAAATCTAAACCTAACCCCAAATCTAAACCTAAAATCTAAACCTAACCCCAAATCTAAACCTAAAATCTAAACCTAACCCCAAATCTAAACCTAAAATCTAAACCTAACCCCAAATCTAAATCTAAAATCTAAACCTAAAATCTAAACCTAACCCCAAATCTAAACCTAACCCCAAATCTAAACCTAAAATCTAAACCTAACCCCAAATCTAAACCTAAAATCTAAACCTAACCCCAAATCTAAACCTAACCCCAAATCTAAACCTAAAATCTAAACCTAACCCCAAATCTAAACCTAAAATCTAAACCTAACCCCAAATCTAAACCTAACCCCAAATCTAAACCTAAAATCTAAACCTAACCCCAAATCTAAACCTAGAATCTAAACCTAACCCCAAATCTAAACCTAACCCCAAATCTAAACCTAAAATCTAAACCTAACCCCAAATCTAAACCTAACCCCAAATCTAAACCTAAAATCTAAACCTAACCCCAAATCTAAACCTAACCCCAAATCTAAACCTAAAATCTAAACCTAACCCCAAATCTAAACCTAAAATCTAAACCTAACCCCAAATCTAAACCTAACCCCAAATCTAAACCTAAAATCTAAACCTAACCCCAAATCTAAACCTAACCCCAAATCTAAACCTAAAATCTAAACCTAACCCCAAATCTAAACCTAAAATCTAAACCTAACCCCAAATCTAAACCTAAACCCAAATCTAAACCTAAAATCTAAACCTAACCCCAAATCTAAACCTAACCCCAAATCTAAACCTAAAATCTAAACCTAACCCCAAATCTAAACCTGAAATCTAAACCTGACCCCAAATCTAAACCCCAAATCTAAACCTAACCCCAAATCTAAACCTAAAATCTAAACCTAACCCCAAATCTAAACTTAACCCCAAATCTAAACCTAAAATCTAAACCTAACCCCAAATCTAAACCTAAAATCTAAGCCTAACCCCAAATCTAAACCTAAAATCTAAACCTAAAATCTAAACCTAACCCCAAATCTAAACCTAATCCCAAATCTAAACCTAAAATCTAAACCTAACCCCAAATCTAAACCTAACCGCAAATCTAAACCTTAAATCTAAACCTAACCCCAAATCTAAAGCAAAAAATCTAAATCTAACCCCAAATATAAACCTAAAATCTAAACCTAACCCCAAATCTAAACCTAAAATCTAAATCTAACCCCAAATCTAAACCTAAAATCTAAACCTAACCCCAAATCTAAACCTAACCCCAAATCTAAACCTAAAATCTAAACCTAACCCCAAATCTAAACCTAACCCCAAATCTAAACATAACCCCAAATCTAAACCTAAAATCTAAACCTAACCCCAAATCTAAACCTAAAATCTAAACCTAACCCCAAATCTAAACCTAACCCCAAATCTAAAGCTAAAATCTAAACCTAACCCCAAATCTAAACCTAACCCCAAATCTAAACCTAAAATCTAAACCTAACCCCAAATCTAAACCTAAAATCTAAACCTAACCCCAAATCTAAACCTAACCCCAAATCTAAACCTAAAATCTAAACCTAACCCCAAATCCAAACCTAAAATCTAAACCTAACCCCAAATCTAAACCTAAAATCTAAACCTAACCCCAAATCTAAACCTAACCCCAAATCTAAACCTAAAATCTAAACCTAACCCCAAATCTAAACCTAAAATCTAAACCTAACCCCAAATCTAAACCTAACCCCAAATCTAAACCTAGAATCTAAACCTAACCCCAAATCTAAACCTAACCCCAAATCTAAACCTAAAATCTAAACCTAACCCCAAATCTAAACCTAACCCCAAATCTAAACCTAAAATCTAAACCTAACCCCAAATTTAAACCTAAAATCTAAACCTAACCCCAAATCTAAATCTAAAATCTAAACGTAACCCGAAATCAAAACCTAACCTTAAATCTAAACCTAAAATCTAAACCTAACCCCAAATATAAACCTAAAATCTAAACCTATACCCCAAATCTAAATCTAAAATCTAAACCTAAAATCTAAACCTATCCCCAAGTCTAAACCTAAAATCTAAACCTAACCCCAAATCTAAACCTAAAATCTAAACCTAATCCCAAATCTAAACCTAAAATCTAAACCTAACCCCAAATCTAAACCTAACCCAAAATCTAAACCTAAAATCTAAACCTAACCCCAAATCTAAACCTAAAATCTAAACCTAACCCCAAATCTAAACCTAAAATCTAAACCTAACCCCAAATCTAAACCTAACCCCAAATCTAAAACTAAAATCTAAACCTAACCCCAAATCTAAACCTAACCCCAAATCTAAACCTAAAATCTAAACCTAACCCCAAATCTAAACCTAACCCCAAATCTAAACCTAGAATCTAAACCTAACCCCAAATCTAAACCTAACACCAAATCTAAACCTAAAATCTAAACCTAACCCCAAATCTAAACCTAACCCCAAATCTAAACCTAAAATCTAAACCTAACCTCAAATTTAAACCTAAAATCTAAACCTAACCCCAAATCTAAACCTAAAATCTAAACCTAACCCCAAATCTAAACCTAACCCCAAATCTAAACCTATAATCTAAACCTAACCCCAAATCTAAACCTAAAATCTAAACCTAACCCCAAATCTAAACCTAACCCCAAATCTAAACCTAAAATCTAAACCTAACCCCAAATCTAAACCTAAAATCTAAACCTAACCCCAAATCTAAACCTAACCCCAAATCTAAACCTAAAATCTAAACCTCACCCCAAATCTAAACCTAACCCCAAATCTAAACCTAAAATCTAAACCTAAACCCAAATCTAAACCTAAAATCTAAACCTAACCCCAAATCTAAACCTAACCCCAAATCTAAACCTAAAATCTAAACCTAACCCCAAATCTAAACCTAAAATCTAAACCTAACCCCAAATCTAAACCTAAAATCTAAACCTAACCCCAAATCTAAACCTAACCCCAAATCTAAACCTAAAATCTAAACCTAACCCCAAATCTAAACCTAAAATCTAAACCTAACCCCAAATCTAAACCTAAAATCTAAACCTAACCCCAAATCTAAACCTAAAATCTAAACCTAACCCCAAATCTAAACCTAACCCCAAATCTAAACCTAAAATCTAAACCTAACCCCAAATCTAAACCTTACCCCAAATATAAACCAAAAATCTAAACCTAACCCCAAATCTAAACCTAAAATCTAAACCTAACCCCAAATCTAAACCTAAAATCTAAACCTAACCCCAAATCTAAACCTAACCCCAAATCTAAACCTAAAATCTAAACCTAACCCCAAATCTAAACCTAAAATCTAAACCTAACCCCAAATCTACACCTAACCCCAAATCTAAACCTAAAATCTAAACCTAACCCCAAATCTAAACCTAATCCCAAATCTAAACCTAAAATCTAAACCTAACCCCAAATCTAAACCTAACCCCAAATTTAAACCTAAAATCTAAACCTAACCCCAAATCTAAACCTAACCCCAAATCTAAACCTAAAATCTAAACCTAACCCCAAATCTAAACCTAACCCCAAATCTAAACCTTAAATCTAAACCTAACCCCAAATCTAAAGCAAAAAATCTAAATCTAACCCCAAATATAAACCTAAAATCTAAACCTAACCCCAAATCTAAACCTAAAATCTAAATCTAACCCCAAATCTAAACCTAAAATCTAAACCTAACCCCAAATCTAAACCTAACCCCAAATCTAAACCTAAAATCTAAACCTAACCCCAAATCTAAACCTAACCCCAAATCTAAACATAACCCCAAATCTAAACCTAAAATCTAAACCTAACCCCAAATCTAAACCTAAAATCTAAACCTAACCCCAAATCTAAACCTAACCCCAAATCTAAACCTAAAATCTAAACGTAACCCCAAATCTAAACCTGACCCCAAATCTAAACCTAAAATCTAAACCTAACCCCAAATCTAAACCTAAAATCTAAACCTAACCCCAAATCTAAACCTAACCCCAAATCTAAACCTAAAATCTAAACCTAAAATCTAAACCTAACCCCAAATCTAAACCTAAAATCTAAACCTAACCCCAAATCTAAACCTAACCCCAAATCTAAACCTAGAATCTAAACCTAACCCCAAATCTAAACCTAACCCCAAATCTAAACCTAAAATCTAAACCTAACCCCAAATCTAAACCTAACCCCAAATCTAAACCTAAAATCTAAACCTAACCCCAAATCTAAACCTAAAATCTAAACCTAACCCCAAATCTAAACCTAACCCCAAATCTAAACCTAAAATCTAAACCTAACCCCAAATCTAAACCTAACCCCAAATCTAAACCTAAAATCTAAACCTAAACCCAAATCTAAACCTAACCCCAAATCTAAACCTAACCCCAAATCTAAACCTAAAATCTAAACCTAACCCCAAATCTAAACCTAAAATCTAAACCTAACCCCAAATCTAAACCTAAAATCTAAACCTAACCCCAAATCTAAACCTAACCCCAAATCGAAACCTAAAATCTAAACCTAACCCCAAATCTAAACCTAAAATCTAAACCTAACCCCAAATCTAAACCTAACCCCAAATCTAAACCTAAAATTTAAACCTAACCCCAAATCTAAACCTTACCCCAAATATAAACCTAAAATCTAAACCTAACCCCAAATCTAAACCTAAAATCTAAACCTAACCCCAAATCTAAACCTAAAATCTAAACCTAACCCCAAATCTAAACCTAACCCCAAATCTAAACCTAAAATCTAAACCTAACCCCAAATCTAAACCTAACCCCAAATCTAAACCTAAAATCTAAACCTAACCCCAAATCTAAACCTAACCCCAAATCTAAACCTTAAATCTAAACCTAACCCCAAATCTAAAGCAAAAAATCTAAATCTAACCCCAAATATAAACCTAAAATCTAAACCTAACCCCAAATCTAAACCTAAAATCTAAATCTAACCCCAAATCTAAACCTAAAATCTAAACCTAACCCCAAATCTAAACCTAACCCCAAATCTAAACCTAAAATCTAAACCTAACCCCAAATCTAAACCTAACCCCAAATCTAAACATAACCCCAAATCTAAACCTAAAATCTAAACCTAACCCCAAATCTAAACCTAAAATCTAAACCTAACCCCAAATCTAAACCTAACCCCAAATCTAAACCTAGAATCTAAACCTAACCCCAAATCTAAACCTAACCCCAAATCTAAACCTAAAATCTAAACCTAACCCCAAATCTAAACCTAACCCCAAATCTAAACCTAAAATCTAAACCTAACCCCAAATCTAAACCTAAAATCTAAACCTAACCCCAAATCTAAACCTAACCCCAAATCTAAACCTAAAATCTAAACCTAACCCCAAATCCAAACCTAAAATCTAAACCTAACCCCAAATCTAAACCTAAAATCTAAACCTAACCCCAAATCTAAACCTAACCCCAAATCTAAACCTAAAATCTAAACCTAACCCCAAATCTAAACCTAAAATCTAAACCTAACCCCAAATCTAAACCTAACCCCAAATCTAAACCTAGAATCTAAACCTAACCCCAAATCTAAACCTAACCCCAAATCTAAACCTAAAATCTAAACCTAACCCCAAATCTAAACCTAACCCCAAATCTAAACCTAGAATCTAAACCTAACCCCAAATCTAAACCTAAAATCTAAACCTAACCCCAAATCTAAACCTAACTCCAAATCTAAACCTAAATCTAAACCTAACCCCAAATCTAAACCTAACCCCAAATCTAAACCTAAAATCTAAACCTAAACCCAAATCTAAACCTAAAATCTAAACCTAACCCCAAATCTAAACCTAACCCCAAATCTAAACCTAAAATCTAAACCTAACCCCAAATCTAAACCTAAAATCTAAACCTAACCCCAAATCTAAACCTAAAATCTAAACCTAACCCCAAATCTAAACCTAAAATCTAAACCTAACCCCAAATCTAAACCTAAAATCTAAACCTAACCCCAAATCTAAATCTAACCCCAAACCTAACCCCAAATCTAAACCTAACCCCAAATCTAAACCTTACCCCAAATATAAACCTAAAATCTAAACCTAAACCCAAATCTAAACCTAAAATCTAAACCTAACCCCAAATCTAAACCTTACCCCAAATATAAACCTAAAATCTAAACCTAACCCCAAATCTAAACCTAAAATCTAAACCTAACCCCAAATCTAAACCTAAAATCTAAACCTAACCCCAAATCTAAACCTAAAATCTAAACGTAACCCGAAATCGAAACCTAACCTTAAATATAAACCTGAAATCTAAACCTAACCCCAAATCTAAACCTAAAATCTAAACCTAACCCCAAATCTAAACCTAAAATCTAAACCTAACCCCAAATCTAAACCTAACCCCAAATCTAAACCTAAAATCTAAACCTAACCCCAAATTTAAACCTAAAATCTAAACCTAACCCCAAATCTAAACCTAAAATCTAAACCTAACCCCAAATCTAAATCTAAAATCTAAACCTAAAATCTAAACCTAACCCCAAATCTAAACCTAAAATCTAAACCTAAAATCTAAACCTAACCCCAAATCTAAACCTAAAATCTAAACCTAACCCCAAATCTAAACCTAACCCCAAATCTAAACCTAAAATCTAAACCTAACCCCAAATCTAAACCTAAAATCTAAACCTAACCCCAAATCTAAACCTAACCCCAAATCTAAACCTAAAATCTAAACCTAACCCCAAATCTAAACCTGAAATCTAAACCTAACCACAAATCTAAACCTAAAATCTAAACCTAACCCCAAATCTAAACCTAAAATCTAAACCTAACCCCAAATCTAAACCTAACCCCAAATGTAAACCTAGAATCTAAACCTAACCCCAAATCTAAACCTAAAATCTAAACCTAACCCCAAATCTACACCTAACCCCAAATCTAAACCTAAAATCTAAACCTAACCCCAAATCTAAACCTAACTCCAAATCTAAAACAAAAATCTAAACCTAACCCCAAATCTAAACCTAACCCCAAATCTAAACCTAAAATCTAAACCTAACCCCAAATTTAAACCTAAAATCTAAACCTAACCCCAAATCTAAACCTAAAATCTAAACCTAACCCCAAATCTAAACCTAACCCCAAATCTAAACCTAAAATCTAAACCTAACCCCAAATCTAAACCTAACCCCAAATCTAAACCTAAAATCTAAACCTAACCCCAAATCTAAACCTAAAATCTAAACCTAACCCCAAATTTAAACCTAAAATCTAAACCTAACCACAAGTCTAAACCTAACCCCAAATCTAAACCTATAATCTAAACCTAACCCCAAATCCAAACCTAAAATCTAAACCTAACCCCAAATCTAAACCTAACCCCAAATCTAAACCTAAAATCTAAACCTAACCCCAAATCTAAACCTAAAATCTAAACCTAACCCCAAATATACACCTAAAATCTAAACCTAACCACAAATCTAAACTTAACCCCAAATCTAAACCGAAAATCTAAACCTAACCCCAAATCTAAACCTAAAATCTAAGCCTAAGCCCAAATCTAAACCTAAAATCTAAACCTAAAATCTAAACCTAACCCCAAATCTAAACCTAACCCAAAATCTAAACCTAAAATCTAAACCTAACCCCAAATCTAAACCTAACCCCAAATCTAAACCTAAAATCTAAACCTAACCCCAAATCTAAACCTAAAATCTAAACCTAACCCCAAATCTAAACCTAACCCCAAATCTAAACCTAAAATCTAAACCTAACCCCAAATCTAAACCTAACCCCAAATCTAAACCTAAAATCTAAACCTAACCCCAAATCTAAACCTGAAATCTAAACCTGACCCCAAATCTAAACCCCAAATCTAAACCTAACCCCAAATCTAAACCTAAAATCTAAGCCTAACCCCAAATCTAAACCTAAAATCTAAACCTAAAATCTAAACCTAACCCCAAATCTAAACCTAATCCCAAATCTAAACCTAAAATCTAAACCTAACCCCAAATATTAAACCTAACCGCAAATCTAAACCTTAAATCTAAACCTAACCCCAAATCTAAAGCAAAAAATCTAAACCTAACCCCAAATATAAACCTAAAATCTAAACCTAACCCCAAATCTAAACCTAAAATCTAAATCTAACCCCAAATCTAAACCTAAAATCTAAACCTAACCCCAAATCTAAACCTAACCCCAAATCTAAACCTAAAATCTAAACCTAACCCCAAATCTAAACCTAACCCCAAATCTAAACATAACCCCAAATCTAAACCTAAAATCTAAACCTAACCCCAAATCTAAACCTAAAATCTAAACCTAACCCCAAATCTAAACCTAACCCCAAATCTAAACCTAAAATCTAAACCTAACCCCAAATCTAAACCTAAAATCTAAACCTAACCCCAAATCTAAACCTAACCCCAAATCTAAACCTAAAATCTAAACCTAACCCCAAATCTAAACCTAACCCCAAATCTAAACCTAAAATCTAAACCTAACCCCAAATCTAAACCTGAAATCTAAACCTGACCCCAAATCTAAACCCCAAATCTAAACCTAACCCCAAATCTAAACCTAAAATCTAAGCCTAACCCCAAATCTAAACCTAAAATCTAAACCTAAAATCTAAACCTAACCCCAAATCTAAACCTAATCCCAAATCTAAACCTAAAATCTAAACCTAACCCCAAATATTAAACCTAACCGCAAATCTAAACCTTAAATCTAAACCTAACCCCAAATCTAAAGCAAAAAATCTAAACCTAACCCCAAATATAAACCTAAAATCTAAACCTAACCCCAAATCTAAACCTAAAATCTAAATCTAACCCCAAATCTAAACCTAAAATCTAAACCTAACCCCAAATCTAAACCTAACCCCAAATCTAAACCTAAAATCTAAACCTAACCCCAAATCTAAACCTAACCCCAAATCTAAACATAACCCCAAATCTAAACCTAAAATCTAAACCTAACCCCAAATCTAAACCTAAAATCTAAACCTAACCCCAAATCTAAACCTAACCCCAAATCTAAACCTAAAATCTAAACCTAACCCCAAATCTAAACCTAACCCCAAATCTAAACCTAAAATCTAAACCTAACCCCAAATCTAAACCTAAAATCTAAACCTAACCCCAAATCTAAACCTAACCCCAAATCTAAACCTAAAATCTAAACCTAACCCCAAATCCAAACCTAAAATCTAAACCTAACCCCAAATCTAAACCTAAAATCTAAACCTAACCCCAAATCTAAACCTAACCCCAAATCTAAACCTAAAATCTAAACCTAACCCCAAATCTAAACCTAAAATCTAAACCTAACCCCAAATCTAAACCTAACCCCAAATCTAAACCTAAAATCTAAACCTAACCCCAAATGTAAACCTTACCCCAAATATAAACCTAAAATCTAAACCTAACCCCAAATCTAAACCTAAAATCTCAACCTAACGCCAAATCTAAACCTAAAATCTAAACCTAACCCCAAATCTAAACCTAACCCCAAATCTAAACCTAAAATCTAAACCTAACCCCAAATCTAAACCTAAAATCTAAACCTAACCCCAAATTTAAACCTAAAATCTAAACCTAACCCCAAATCTAAATCTAAAATCTAAACGTAACCCGAAATCAAAACCTAACCTTAAATCTAAACCTAAAATCTAAACCTAACCCCAAATATAAACCTAAAATCTAAACCTATACACCAAATCTAAATCTAAAATCTAAACCTAAAATCTAAACCTAACCCCAAGTCTAAACCTAAAATCTAAACCTAACCCCAAATCTAAACCTAAAATCTAAACCTAATCCCAAATCTAAACCTAAAATCTAAACCTAACCCCAAATCTAAACCTAACCCAAAATCTAAACCTAAAATCTAAACCTAACCCCAAATCTAAACCTAAAATCTAAACCTAACCCCAAATCTAAACCTAAAATCTAAACCTAACCCCAAATCTAAACCTAACCCCAAATCTAAAACTAAAATCTAAACCTAACCCCAAATCTAAACCTAACCCCAAATCTAAACCTAAAATCTAAACCTAACCCCAAATCTAAACCTAACCCCAAATCTAAACCTAGAATCTAAACCTAACCCCAAATCTAAACCTAACCCCAAATCTAAACCTAAAATCTAAACCTAACCCCAAATCTAAACCTAACCCCAAATCTAAACCTAAAATCTAAACCTAACCTCAAATTTAAACCTAAAATCTAAACCTAACCCCAAATCTAAACCTAAAATCTAAACCTAACCCCAAATCTAAACCTATAATCTAAACCTAACCCCAAATCTAAACCTAAAATCTAAACCTAACCCCAAATCTAAACCTAACCCCAAATCTAAACCTAAAATCTAAACCTAACCCCAAATCTAAACCTAAAATCTAAACCTAACCCCAAATCTAAACCTAAAATCTAAACCTAACCCCAAATCTAAACCTAACCCCAAATCTAAACCTAAAATCTAAACCTAAACCCAAATCTAAACCTAAAATCTAAACCTAACCCCAAATCTAAACCTAACCCCAAATCTAAACCTAAAATCTAAACCTAACCCCAAATCTAAACCTAAAATCTAAACCTAACCCCAAATCTAAACCTAACCCCAAATCTAAACCTAAAATCTAAACCTAACCCCAAATCTAAATCTAACCCCAAATCTAAACCTAAAATCTAAACCTAACCCCAAATATAAACCTAAAATCTAAACCTAACCCCAAATCTAAACCTAAAATCTAAACCTAACCCCAAATCTAAACCTAAAATCTAAATTTAACCCCAAATCTAAACCTAACCCCAAATCTAAACCTAAAATCTAAACCTAACCCCAAATCTAAACCTAAAATCTAAACCTAACCCCAAATCTACACCTAACCCCAAATCTAAACCTAAAATCTAAACCTAACCCCAAATCTAAACCTAACCCCAAATCTAAACCTAAAATCTAAACCTAACCCCAAATCTAAACCTAACCCCAAATCTAAACCTAAAATCTAAAACTAACCCCAAATTTAAACCTAAAATCTAAACCTAACCCCAAATCTAAACCTAAAATCTAAACCTAACCCCAAATCTAAACCTAACCCCAAATCTAAAACTAAAATCTAAACCTAACCCCAAATCTAAACCTAAAATCTAAACCTAACCCCAAATCTAAACCTAAAATCTAAACCTAACCCCAAATCTAAACCTAACCCCAAATCTAAACCTAAAATCTAAACCTAACCCCAAATCCAAACCCAAAATCTAAACCTAACCCCAAATCTAAACCTAACCCCAAATCTAAACCTAAAATCTAAACCTAACCCCAAATCTAAACCTAAAATCTAAACCTAACCCCAAATCTAAACCTAAAATCTAAACCTAACCCCAAATCTAAACCTAACCCCAAATCTAAACCTAAAATCTAAACCTAACCCCAAATCTAAACCTGAAATCTAAACCTAACCCCAAATCTAAACCTAAAATCTAAACGTAATCCGAAATCGAAACCTAAAATCTAAACCTAACCCCAAATCTAAATCTAAAATCTAAACCTAAAATCTAAACCTAACCCCAAATCTAAACCTAAAATCTAAACCTAACCCCAAATTTAAACCTAAAATCTAAACCTAACCCCAAATCTAAATCTAAAATCTAAACGTAACCCGAAATCAAAACCTAACCTTAAATCTAAACCTAAAATCTAAACCTAACCCCAAATATAAACCTAAAATCTAAACCTAACCCCAAATCTAAACCTAACCCCAAATCTAAACCTAAAATCTAAACCTAACCCCAAATTTAAACCTAAAATCTAAACCTAACCCCAAATCTAAATCTAAAATCTAAACGTAACCCGAAATCAAAACCTAACCTTAAATCTAAACCTAAAATCTAAACCTAACCCCAAATATAAACCTAAAATCTAAACCTATACACCAAATCTAAATCTAAAATCTAAACCTAAAATCTAAACCTAACCCCAAGTCTAAACCTAAAATCTAAACCTAACCCCAAATCTAAACCTAAAATCTAAACCTAATCCCAAATCTAAACCTAAAATCTAAACCTAACCCCAAATCTAAACCTAACCCAAAATCTAAACCTAAAATCTAAACCTAACCCCAAATCTAAACCTAAAATCTAAACCTAACCCCAAATCTAAACCTAACCCCAAATCTAAAACTAAAATCTAAACCTAACCCCAAATCTAAACCTAACCCCAAATCTAAACCTAAAATCTAAACCTAACCCCAAATCTAAACCTAACCCCAAATCTAAACCTAGAATCTAAACCTAACCCCAAATCTAAACCTAACCCCAAATCTAAACCTAAAATCTAAACCTAACCCCAAATCTAAACCTAACCCCAAATCTAAACCTAAAATCAAAACCTAACCTCAAATTTAAACCTAAAATCTAAACCTAACCCCAAATCTAAACCTAAAATCTAAACCTAACCCCAAATCTAAACCTAACCCCAAATCTAAACCTATAATCTAAACCTAACCCCAAATCTAAACCTAAAATCTAAACCTAACCCCAAATCTAAACCTAACCCCAAATCTAAACCTAAAATCTAAACCTAACCCCAAATCTAAACCTAAAATCTAAACCTAACCCCAAATCTAAACCTAACCCCAAATCTAAACCTAAAATCTAAACCTAACCCCAAATCTAAACCTAACCCCAAATCTAAACCTAAAATCTAAACCTAAACCCAAATCTAAACCTAAAATCTAAACCTAACCCCAAATCTAAACCTAACCCCAAATCTAAACCTAAAATCTAAACCTAACCCCAAATCTAAACCTAAAATCTAAACCTAACCCCAAATCTAAACCTAACCCCAAATCTAAACCTAAAATCTAAACCTAACCCCAAATCTAAACCTAAAATCTAAACCTAACCCCAAATCTAAATCTAACCCCAAATCTAAACCTAAAATCTAAACCTAACCCCAAATATAAACCTAAAATCTAAACCTAACCCCAAATCTAAACCTAAAATCTAAACCTAACCCCAAATCTAAACCTAAAATCTAAATTTAAACCCAAATCTAAACCTAACCCCAAATCTAAACCTAAAATCTAAACCTAACCCCAAATCTAAACCTAAAATCTAAACCTAACCCCAAATCTACACCTAACCCCAAATCTAAACCTAAAATCTAAACCTAACCCCAAATCTAAACCTAACCCCAAATCTAAACCTAAAATCTAAACCTAACCCCAAATCTAAACCTAACCCCAAATCTAAACCTAAAATCTAAAACTAACCCCAAATTTAAACCTAAAATCTAAACCTAACCCCAAATCTAAACCTAAAATCTAAACCTAACCCCAAATCTAAACCTAACCCCAAATCTAAAACTAAAATCTAAACCTAACCCCAAATCTAAACCTAAAATCTAAACCTAACCCCAAATCTAAACCTAAAATCTAAACCTAACCCCAAATCTAAACCTAACCCCAAATCTAAACCTAAAATCTAAACCTAACCCCAAATCCAAACCCAAAATCTAAACCTAACCCCAAATCTAAACCTAACCCCAAATCTAAACCTAAAATCTAAACCTAACCCCAAATCTAAACCTAAAATCTAAACCTAACCCCAAATCTAAACCTAAAATCTAAACCTAACCCCAAATCTAAACCTAACCCCAAATCTAAACCTAAAATCTAAACCTAACCCCAAATCTAAACCTGAAATCTAAACCTAACCCCAAATCTAAACCTAAAATCTAAACGTAATCCGAAATCGAAACCTAAAATCTAAACCTAACCCCAAATCTAAATCTAAAATCTAAACCTAAAATCTAAACCTAACCCCAAATCTAAACCTAAAATCTAAACCTAACCCCAAATCTAAACCTAAAATCTAAACCTAACCCCAAATCTAAATCTAACTTCAAATCTAAACCTAAAATCTAAACCTAACCCCAAATCTAAACCTTACCCCAGATATAAACCTAAAATCTAAACCTAACCCCAAATCTAAACCTAAAATCTAAACCTAACCCCAAATCTAAACCTAAAATCTAAACCTAACCCCAAATCTAAACCTAACCCCAAATCTAAACCTAAAATCTAAACCTAACCCCAAATCTAAACCTAAAATCTAAACCTAACCCCAAATCTACACCTAACCCCAAATCTAAACCTAAAATCTAAACCTAAGCCCAAATCTAAACCTAACTCCAAATCTAAAACAAAAATCTAAACCTAACCCCAAATCTAAACCTAACCCCAAATCTAAACCTAAAATCTAAACCTAACCCCAAATTTAAACCTAAAATCTAAACCTAACCCCAAATCTAAACCTAAAATCTAAACCTAACCCCAAATCTAAACCTAAAATCTAAACCTAACCCCAAATCTAAACCTAACCCCAAATCTAAACCTAAAATCTAAACCTAACCCCAAATCTAAACCTAAAATCTAAACCTAACCCCAAATTTAAACCTAAAATCTAAACCTAACCACAAGTCTAAACCTAACCCCAAATCTAAACCTATAATCTAAACCTAACCCCAAATCCAAACCTAAAATCTAAACCTAACCCCAAATCTAAACCTAACCCCAAATCTAAACCTAAAATCTAAACCTAACCCCAAATCTAAACCTAAAATCTAAACCTAACCCCAAATCTAAACCTAACCCCAAATCTAAACCTAAAATCTAAACCTAACCCCAAATCTAAACCTAAAATCTAAACCTATCCCCAAATCTAAACCTAAAATCTAAACCTAAAATCTAAACCTAACCCCAAATCTAAACCTAAAATCTAAACCTAACCCCAAATCTAAACCTAACCCCAAATCTAAACCTAAAATCTAAACCTAACCCCAAATCTAAACCTAACCCCAAATCTAAACCTAGAATCTAAACCTAACCCCAAATCTAAACCTAACCCCAAATCTAAACCTAAAATCTAAACCTAACCCCAAATCTAAACCTAACCCCAAATCTAAACCTAAAATCTAAACCTAACCCCAAATTTAAACCTGAAATCTAAACCTAACCCCAAATCTAAATCTAAAATCTAAACCTAAAATCTAAACCTAACCCCAAATCTAAACCTAACCCCAAATCTAAACCTAAAATCTAAACCTAACCCCAAATCTAAACCTAAAATCTAAACCTAACCCCAAATCTAAACCTAAAATCTAAACCTAACCCCAAATCTAAACCTAACCCCAAATCTAAACCTAAAATCTAAACCTAACCCCAAATCTAAACCTAACCCCAAATCTAAACCTAGAATCTAAACCTAACCCCAAATCTAAACCTAACCCCAAATCTAAACCTAAAATCTAAACCTAACCCCAAATCTAAACCTAACCCCAAATCTAAACCTAAAATCTAAACCTAACCCCAAATCTAAACCTAACCCCAAATCTAAACCTAAAATCTAAACCTAACCCCAAATCTAAACCTAAAATCTAAACCTAACCCCAAATCTAAATCTAAAATCTAAACCTAAAATCTAAACCTAACCCCAAATCTAAACCTAACCCCAAATCTAAAACTAAAATCTAAACCTAACCCCAAATCTAAACCTAACCCCAAATCTAAAACTAAAATCTAAACCTAACCCCAAATCTAAACCTAAAATCTAAACCTAACCCCAAATCTAAACCTAAAATCTAAACCTAACCCCAAATCTAAACCTAACCCCAAATCTAAACCTAAAATCTAAACCTAACCCCAAATCCAAACCCAAAATCTAAACCTAACCCCAAATCTAAACCTAGCCCCAAATCTAAACCTAAAATCTAAACCTAACCCCAAATCTAAACCTAAAATCTAAACCTAACCCCAAATCTAAACCTAAAATCTAAACCTAACCCCAAATCTAAACCTAACCCCAAATCTAAACCTAAAATCTAAACCTAACCCCAAATCTAAACCTGAAATCTAAACCTAACCCCAAATCTAAACCTAAAATCTAAACCTAACCCCAAATCTAAACCTAAAATCTAAACGTATTCCGAAATCGAAACCTAAAATCTAAACCTAACCCCAAATCTAAATCTAAAATCTAAACCTAAAATCTAAACCTAACCCCAAATCTAAACCTAAAATCTAAACCTAACCCCAAATCTAAACCTAAAATCTAAACCTAACCCCAAATCTAAATCTAACTTCAAATCTAAACCTAAAATCTAAACCTAACCCCAAATCTAAACCTTAATCCAAATATAAACCTAAAATCTAAACCTAACCCCAAATCTAAACCTAAAATCTAAACCTAACCCCAAATCTAAACCTAAAATCTAAACCTAACCCCAAATCTAAACCTAACCCCAAATCTAAACCTAAAATCTAAACCTAACCCCAAATCTAAACCTAAAATCTAAACCTAACCCCAAATCTACACCTAACCCCAAATCTAAACCTAAAATCTAAACCTAACCCCAAATCTAAACCTAACCCCAAATCTAAAACAAAAATCTAAACCTAACCCCAAATCTAAACCTAACCCCAAATCTAAACCTAAAATCTAAACCTAACCCCAAATTTAAACCTAAAATCTAAACCTAACCCCAAATCTAAACCTAAAATCTAAACCTAACCCCAAATCTAAACCTAAAATCTAAACCTAACCCCAAATCTAAACCTGAAATCTAAACCTAACCCCAAATCTAAACCTAAAATCTAAACCTAACCCCAAATCTAAACCTAAAATCTAAACGTATTCCGAAATCGAAACCTAAAATCTAAACCTAACCCCAAATCTAAATCTAAAATCTAAACCTAAAATCTAAACCTAACCCCAAATCTAAACCTAAAATCTAAACCTAACCCCAAATCTAAACCTAAAATCCAAACCTAACCCCAAATCTAAATCTAACTTCAAATCTAAACCTAAAATCTAAACCTAACCCCAAATCTAAACCTTAATCCAAATATAAACCTAAAATCTAAACCTAACCCCAAATCTAAACCTAAAATCTAAACCTAACCCCAAATCTAAACCTAAAATCTAAACCTAACCCCAAATCTAAACCTAACCCCAAATCTAAACCTAAAATCTAAACCTAACCCCAAATCTAAACCTAAAATCTAAACCTAACCCCAAATCTACACCTAACCCCAAATCTAAACCTAAAATCTAAACCTAACCCCAAATCTAAACCTAACTCCAAATCTAAAACAAAAATCTAAACCTAACCCCAAATCTAAACCTAACCCCAAATCTAAACCTAAAATCTAAACCTAACCCCAAATTTAAACCTAAAATCTAAACCTAACCCCAAATCTAAACCTAAAATCTAAACCTAACCCCAAATCTAAACCTAAAATCTAAACCTAACCCCAAATCTAAACCTAACCCCAAATCTAACCCCAAATCTAAACCTAACCCCAAATCTAAACCTAAAATCTAAACCTAACCCCAAATTTAAACCTAAAATCTAAACCTAACCACAAGTCTAAACCTAACCCCAAATCTAAACCTATAATCTAAACCTAACCCCAAATCCAAACCTAAAATCTAAACCTAACCCCAAATCTAAACCTAACCCCAAATCTAAACCTAAAATCTAAACCTAACCCCAAATCTAAACCTAAAATCTAAACCTAACCCCAAATCTAAACCTAACCCCAAATCTAAACCTAAAATCTAAACCTAACCCCAAATCTAAACCTAAAATCTAAACCTATCCCCAAATCTAAACCTAAAATCTAAACCTAAAATCTAAACCTAACCCCAAATCTAAACCTAAAATCTAAACCTAACCCCAAATCTAAACCTAACCCCAAATCTAAACCTAAAATCTAAACCTAACCCCAAATCTAAACCTAACCCCAAATCTAAACCTAGAATCTAAACCTAACCCCAAATCTAAACCTAACCCCAAATCTAAACCTAAAATCTAAACCTAACCCCAAATCTAAACCTAACCCCAAATCTAAACCTAAAATCTAAACCTAACCCCAAATTTAAACCTGAAATCTAAACCTAACCCCAAATCTAAATCTAAAATCTAAACGTAACCCGAAATCGAAACCTAACCTTAAATCTAAACCTAAAATCTAAACCTAACCCCAAATCTAAACCTAAAATCTAAACCTAACCCCAAATCTAAATCTAAAATCTAAACCTAAAATCTAAACCTAACCCCAAATCTAAACCTAACCCCAAATCTAAACCTAAAATCTAAACCTAACCCCAAATCTAAACCTAACCCCAAATCTAAACCTAAAATCTAAAACTAACCCCAAATTTAAACCTAAAATCTAAACCTAACCCCAAATCTAAACCTAAAATCTAAACCTAACCCCAAATCTAAACCTAACCCCAAATCTAAAACTAAAATCTAAACCTAACCCCAAATCTAAACCTAACCCCAAATCTAAACCTAGAATCTAAACCTAACCCCAAATCTAAACCTAACCCCAAATCTAAACCTAAAATCTAAACCTAACCCCAAATCTAAACCTAACCCCAAATCTAAACCTAAAATCTAAACCTAACCCCAAATCTAAACCTAACCCCAAATCTAAACCTAAAATCTAAACCTAACCCCAAATCTAAACCTAAAATCTAAACCTAACCCCAAATCTAAATCTAAAATCTAAACCTAAAATCTAAACCTAACCCCAAATCTAAACCTAACCCCAAATCTAAACCTAAAATCTAAACCTAACCCCAAATCTAAACCTAAAACCTAAACCTAACCCCAAATCTAAACCTAACCCCAAATCTAAACCTAAAATCTAAACCTAACCCCAAATCTAAACCTAAAATCTAAACCTAACCCCAAATCTAAACCTAACCCCAAATCTAAACCTAACCCCAAATCTAAACCTAAAATCTAAACCTAACCCCAAATCTAAACCTAACCCCAAATCTAAACCTAGAATCTAAACCTAACCCCAAATCTAAACCTAACCCCAAATCTAAACCTAAAATCTAAACCTAACCCCAAATCTAAACCTAACCCCAAATCTAAACCTAAAATCTAAACCTAACCCCAAATCTAAACCTAACCCCAAATCTAAACCTAAAATCTAAACCTAACCCCAAATCTAAACCTAAAATCTAAACCTAACCCCAAATCTAAACCTAACCCCAAATCTAAACCTAAAATCTAAACCTAACCCCAAATCTAAACCTAACCCCAAATCTAAACCTAAAATCTATACCTAACCCCAAATCTAAACCTAAAATCTAAACCTAACCCCAAATCTAAACCTAACCCCAAATCTAAACCTAAAATCTAAACCTAACCCCAAATCTAAACCTAACCCCAAATCTAAACCTAAAATCTAAACCTAACCCCAAATCTAAACCTGAAATCTAAACCTGACCCCAAATCTAAACCCCAAATCTAAACCTAACCCCAAATCTAAACCTAAAATCTAAACCTAACCACAAATCTAAACCTAAAATCTAAACCTAACCCCAAATCTAAACTTAACCCCAAATCTAAACCGAAAATCTAAACCTAACCCCAAATCTAAACCTAAAATCTAAGCCTAACCCCAAATCTAAACCTAAAATCTAAACCTAAAATCTAAACCTAACCCCAAATCAAACCTAATCCCAAATCTAAACCTAAAATCTAAACCTAACCCCAAATCTAAACCTAACCGCAAATCTAAACCTTAAATCTAAACCTAACCCCAAATCTAAAGCAAAAAATCTAAATCTAACCCCAAATATAAACCTAAAATCTAAACCTAACCCCAAATCTAAACCTAAAATCTAAATCTAACCCCAAATCTAAACCTAAAATCTAAACCTAACCCCAAATCTAAACCTAACCCCAAATCTAAACCTAAAATCTAAACCTAACCCCAAATCTAAACCTAACCCCAAATCTAAACATAACCCCAAATCTAAACCTAAAATCTAAACCTAACCCCAAATATAAACCTAAAATCTAAACCTAACCCCAAATCTAAACCTAAAATCTAAACCTAACCCCAAATCTAAACCTAACCCCAAATCTAAACCTAAAATCTAAACCTAACCCCAAATCTAAACCTAAAATCTAAACCTAACCCCAAATCTAAACCTAACCCCAAATCTAAACCTAAAATCTAAACCTAACCCCAAATCCAAACCTAAAATCTAAACCTAACCCCAAATCTAAACCTAAAATCTAAACCTAACCCCAAATCTAAACCTAACCCCAAATCTAAACCTAAAATCTAAACCTAACCCCAAATCTAAACCTAAAATCTAAACCTAACCCCAAATCTAAACCTAACCCCAAATCTAAACCTAGAATCTAAACCTAACCCCAAATCTAAACCTAACCCCAAATCTAAACCTAAAATCTAAACCTAACCCCAAATCTAAACCTAACCCCAAATCTAAACCTAAAATCTAAACCTAACCCCAAATTTAAACCTAAAATCTAAACCTAACCCCAAATCTAAATCTAAAATCTAAACGTAACCCGAAATCAAAACCTAACCTTAAATCTAAACCTAAAATCTAAACCTAACCCCAAATATAAACCTAAAATCTAAACCTATACCCCAAATCTAAATCTAAAATCTAAACCTAAAATCTAAACCTAACCCCAAGTCTAAACCTAAAATCTAAACCTAACCCCAAATCTAAACCTAAAATCTAAACCTAATCCCAAATCTAAACCTAAAATCTAAACCTAACCCCAAATCTAAACCTAACCCAAAATCTAAACCTAAAATCTAAACCTAACCCCAAATCTAAACCTAAAATCTAAACCTAACCCCAAATCTAAACCTAAAATCTAAACCTAACCCCAAATCTAAACCTAACCCCAAATCTAAAACTAAAATCTAAACCTAACCCCAAATCTAAACCTAACCCCAAATCTAAACCTAAAATCTAAACCTAACCCCAAATCTAAACCTAACCCCAAATCTAAACCTAGAATCTAAACCTAACCCCAAATCTAAACCTAACACCAAATCTAAACCTAAAATCTAAACCTAACCCCAAATCTAAACCTAACCCCAAATCTAAACCTAAAATCTAAACCTAACCTCAAATTTAAACCTAAAATCTAAACCTAACCCCAAATCTAAACCTAACACCAAATCTAAACCTAAAATCTAAACCTAACCCCAAATCTAAACCTAACCCCAAATCTAAACCTAAAATCTAAACCTAACCTCAAATTTAAACCTAAAATCTAAACCTAACCCCAAATCTAAACCTAAAATCTAAACCTAACCCCAAATCTAAACCTAACCCCAAATCTAAACCTATAATCTAAACCTAACCCCAAATCTAAACCTAAAATCTAAACCTAACCCCAAATCTAAACCTAACCCCAAATCTAAACCTAAAATCTAAACCTAACACCAAATCTAAACCTAAAATCTAAACCTAACCCCAAATCTAAACCTAAAATCTAAACCTAACCCCAAATCTAAACCTAACCCCAAATCTAAACCTAAAATCTAAACCTAACCCCAAATCTAAACCTAAAATCTAAACCTAACCCCAAATCTAAACCTAAAATCTAAACCTAACCCCAAATTTAAACCTAAAATCTAAACCTAACCACAAGTCTAAACCTAACCCCAAATCTAAACCTATAATCTAAACCTAACCCCAAATCCAAACCTAAAATCTAAACCTAACCCCAAATCTAAACCTAACCCCAAATCTAAACCTAAAATCTAAACCTAACCCCAAATCTAAACCTAAAATCTAAACCTAACCCCAAATCTAAACCTAAAATCTAAACCTAACCACAAATCTAAACTTAACCCCAAATCTAAACCGAAAATCTAAACCTAACCCCAAATCTAAACCTAAAATCTAAGCCTAACCCCAAATCTAAACCTAAAATCTAAACCTAAAATCTAAACCTAACCCCAAATCTAAACCTAATCCCAAATCTAAACCTAATCCCAAATCTAAACCTAAAATCTAAACCTAACCCCAAATCTAAACCTAAAATCTAAACCTAACCCCAAATCTAAACCAAAAAATCTAAACCTAACCCCAAATCTAAACCTAAAATCTAAACCTAACCCCAAATCTAAACCTAAAATCTAAATCTAACCCCAAATCTAAACCTAAAATCTAAACCTAACCCCAAATCTAAACCTAAAATCTAAACCTAACCCCAAATCTAAACCTAACCCCAAATCTAAACCTAAAATCTAAACCTAACCCCAAAATTAAACCTAACCCCAAATCTAAACCTAAAATCTAAACCTAACCCCAAATCTAAACCTAACCCCAAATCTGAACCTAAAATCTGAACCTATCCCGAAATCTGAACCTATAATCTAAACCTAACCCCAAATCTAAACCTAAAATCTAAACCTAACCCCAAATCTAAACCTAAAATCTAAACGTAACCCGAAATCGAAACCTAACCTTAAATCTAAACCTAAAATCTAAACCTAACCCCAAAACTAAACCTAAAATCTAAACCTAAAATCTAAACCTAAACCCAAATCTAAACCTAAAATCTAAACCTAACCCCAAATCTAAACCTAACCCCAAATCTAAACCTAAAATCTAAACCTAACCCCAAATCTAAACCTAAAATCTAAACCTAACCCCAAATCTAAACCTAACCCCAAATCTAAACCTAAAATCTAAACCTAACCCCAAATCTAAACCTAACCCCAAATCTAAACCTAAAATCTAAACCTAACCCCAAATCTAAACCTAACCCCAAATCTAAACCTAAAATCTAAACCTAACCCCAAATGTAAACCTAACCCCAAATCTAAACCTAAAATCTAAACCTAACCCCAAATCTAAACCTAAAATCTAAACCTAACCCCAAATCTAAACTTAACCCCAAATCTAAACCTAAAATCTAAACCTAACCCCAAATCTAAACCTGAAATCTAAACCTAACCCCAAATCTAAACCTAAAATCTAAACCTAACCCCAGATCTAAACCTAAAATCTAAACGTAACCCGAAATCGAAACCTAACCTTAAATATAAACCTGAAATCTAAACCTAACCCCAAATCTAAACCTAAAATCTAAACCTAACCCCAAATCTAAACCTAAAATCTAAACCTAACCCCAAATCTAAACCTAACCCCAAATCTAAACCTAAAATCTAAACCTAACCCCAAATTTAAACCTAAAATCTAAACCTAACCCCAAATCTAAACCTAAAATCTAAACCTAACCCCAAATCTAAATCTAAAATCTAAACCTAAAATCTAAACCTAACCCCAAATCTAAACCTAAAATCTAAACCTAAAATCTAAACCTAACCCCAAATCTAAACCTAAAATCTGAACCTAACCCCAAATCTAAACCTAACCCCAAATCTAAACCTAAAATCTAAACCTAACCCCAAATCTAAACCTAAAATCTAAACCTAACCCCAAATCTAAACCTAACCCCAAATCTAAACCTAAAATCTAAACCTAACCCCAAATCTAAACCTAAAATCTAAACCTAACCCCAAATCTAAACCTAACCCCAAATCTAAACCTAACTCCAAATCTAAAACAAAAATCTAAACCTAACCCCAAATCTAAACCTAACCCCAAATCTAAACCTAAAATCTAAACCTAACCCCAAATTTAAACCTAAAATCTAAACCTAACCCCAAATCTAAACCTAAAATCTAAACCTAACCCCAAATCTAAACCTAACCCCAAATCTAAACCTAAAATCTAAACCTAACCCCAAATCTAAACCTAACCCCAAATCTAAACCTAAAATCTAAACCTAACCCCAAATCTAAACCTAAAATCTAAACCTAACCCCAAATTTAAACCTAAAATCTAAACCTAACCACAAGTCTAAACCTAACCCCAAATCTAAACCTATAATCTAAACCTAACCCCAAATCCAAACCTAAAATCTAAACCTAACCCCAAATCTAAACCTAACCCCAAATCTAAACCTAAAATCTAAACCTAACCCCAAATCTAAACCTAAAATCTAAACCTAACCCCAAATCTAAACCTAAAATCTAAACCTAACCACAAATCTAAACTTAACCCCAAATCTAAACCGAAAATCTAAACCTAACCCCAAATCTAAATCTAAAATCTAAGCCTAACCCCAAATCTAAACCTAAAATCTAAACCTAAAATCTAAACCTAACCCCAAATCTAAACCTAATCCCAAATCTAAACCTAATCCCAAATCTAAACCTAAAATCTAAACCTAACCCCAAATCTAAACCTAAAATCTAAACCTAACCCAAATCTAAACCAAAAAATCTAAACCTAACCCCAAATCTAAACCTAAAATCTAAACCTAACCCCAAATCTAAACCTAAAATCTAAATCTAACCCCAAATCTAAACCTAAAATCTAAACCTAACCCCAAATCTAAACCTAAAATCTAAACCTAACCCCAAATCTAAACCTAACCCCAAATCTAAACCTAAAATCTAAACCTAACCCCAAATCTAAACCTAACCCCAAATCTAAACCTAAAATCTAAACCTAACCCCAAATCTAAACCTAACCCCAAATCTGAACCTAAAATCTGAACCTACCCCGAAATCTGAACCTATAATCTAAACCTAACCCCAAATCTAAACCTAAAATCTAAACCTAACCCCAAATCTAAACCTAAAATCTAAACGTAACCCGAAATCGAAACCTAACCTTAAATCTAAACCTAAAATCTAAACCTAACCCCAAAACTAAACCTAAAATCTAAACCTAAAATCTAAACCTAAACCCAAATCTAAACCTAAAATCTAAACCTAACCCCAAATCTAAACCTAACCCCAAATCTAAACCTAAAATCTAAACCTAACCCCAAATCTAAACCTAAAATCTAAACCTAACCCCAAATCTAAACCTAACCCCAAATCTAAACCTAAAATCTAAACCTAACCCCAAATCTAAACCTAACCCCAAATCTAAACCTAAAATCTAAACCTAACCCCAAATCTAAACCTAAAATCTAAACCTAACCCCAAATGTAAACCTAACCCCAAATCTAAACCTAAAATCTAAACCTAACCCCAAATCTAAACCTAAAATCTAAACCTAACCCCAAATCTAAACCTAAATTCTAAACCTAACCCCAAGTCTAAACCTAACCCCAAATCTAAACCTAACCCCAAATCTAAACCTAAAATCTAAACCTAACCCCAAATCTAAACCTAAAATCTAAACCTAACCCCAAATCTAAACTTAACCCCAAATCTAAACCTAAAATCTAAACCTAACCCCAAATCTAAACCTGAAATCTAAACCTAACCCCAAATCTAAACCTAAAATCTAAACCTAACCCCAAATCTAAACCTAAAATCTAAACGTAACCCGAAATCGAAACCTAACCTTAAATATAAACCTAAAATCTAAACCTAACCCCAAATCTAAACCTAAAATCTAAACCTAACCCCAAATCTAAACCTAAAATCTAAACCTAACCCCAAATCTAAACCTAACCCCAAATCTAAACCTAAAATCTAAACCTAACCCCAAATCCAAACCTAAAATCTAAACCTAACCCCAAATCTAAACCTAACCCCAAATCTAAACCTAAAATCTAAACCTAACCCCAAATCTAAACCTAAAATCTAAACCTAACCCCAAATCTAAACCTAAAATCTAAACCTAACCCCAAATCTAAACTTAACCCCAAATCTAAACCTAAAATCTAAACCTAACCCCAAATCTAAACCTAACCCCAAATCTAAACCTAAAATCTAAACCTAACCCCAAATCTAAACCTGAAATCTAAACCTAACCCCAAATCTAAACCTAAAATCTAAACCTAACCCCAAATCTAAACCTAAAATCTAAACCTAACCACAAATCTAAACCTAATCCCAAATCTAAACCTAAAATCTAAACCTAACCCCAAATCTAAACCTAAAATCTAAACCTAACCCCAAATCTAAACCTAAAATCTAAACCTAAAATCTAAACCTAACCCCAAATCTAAACCTAAAATCTAAACCTAAAATCTAAACCTAACCCCAAATCTAAACCTAACCCCAAATCTAAACCTAAAATCTAAACCTAACCCCAAATCTAAACCTAACCCCAAATCTAAACCTAAAATCTAAACCTAACCCCAAATCTAAACCTAACCCCAAATCTAAACCTAAAATCTAAACCTAACCCCAAATGTAAACCTAACCCCAAATCTAAACCTAAAATCTAAACCTAACCCCAAATCTAAACCTAAAATCTAAACCTAACCCCAAATCTAAACTTAACCCCAAATCTAAACCTAAAATCTAAACCTAACCCCAAATCTAAACCTGAAATCTAAACCTAACCCCAAATCTAAACCTAAAATCTAAACCTAACCCCAGATCTAAACCTAAAATCTAAACGTAACCCGAAATCGAAACCTAACCTTAAATATAAACCTGAAATCTAAACCTAACCCCAAATCTAAACCTAAAATCTAAACCTAACCCCAAATCTAAACCTAAAATCTAAACCTAACCCCAAATCTAAACCTAACCCCAAATCTAAACCTAAAATCTAAACCTAACCCCAAATTTAAACCTAAAATCTAAACCTAACCCCAAATCTAAACCTAAAATCTAAACCTAACCCCAAATCTAAATCTAAAATCTAAACCTAAAATCTAAACCTAACCCCAAATCTAAACCTAAAATCTAAACCTAAAATCTAAACCTAACCCCAAATCTAAACCTAAAATCTGAACCTAACCCCAAATCTAAACCTAACCCCAAATCTAAACCTAAAATCTAAACCTAACCCCAAATCTAAACCTAAAATCTAAACCTAACCCCAAATCTAAACCTAACCCCAAATCTAAACCTAAAATCTAAACCTAACCCCAAATCTAAACCTAAAATCTAAACCTAACCCCAAATCTAAACCTAACCCCAAATCTAAACCTAACTCCAAATCTAAAACAAAAATCTAAACCTAACCCCAAATCTAAACCTAACCCCAAATCTAAACCTAAAATCTAAACCTAACCCCAAATTTAAACCTAAAATCTAAACCTAACCCCAAATCTAAACCTAAAATCTAAACCTAACCCCAAATCTAAACCTAACCCCAAATCTAAACCTAAAATCTAAACCTAACCCCAAATCTAAACCTAACCCCAAATCTAAACCTAAAATCTAAACCTAACCCCAAATCTAAACCTAAAATCTAAACCTAACCCCAAATTTAAACCTAAAATCTAAACCTAACCACAAGTCTAAACCTAACCCCAAATCTAAACCTATAATCTAAACCTAACCCCAAATCCAAACCTAAAATCTAAACCTAACCCCAAATCTAAACCTAACCCCAAATCTAAACCTAAAATCTAAACCTAACCCCAAATCTAAACCTAAAATCTAAACCTAACCCCAAATCTAAACCTAAAATCTAAACCTAACCACAAATCTAAACTTAACCCCAAATCTAAACCGAAAATCTAAACCTAACCCCAAATCTAAATCTAAAATCTAAGCCTAACCCCAAATCTAAACCTAAAATCTAAACCTAAAATCTAAACCTAACCCCAAATCTAAACCTAATCCCAAATCTAAACCTAATCCCAAATCTAAACCTAAAATCTAAACCTAACCCCAAATCTAAACCTAAAATCTAAACCTAACCCAAATCTAAACCAAAAAATCTAAACCTAACCCCAAATCTAAACCTAAAATCTAAACCTAACCCCAAATCTAAACCTAAAATCTAAATCTAACCCCAAATCTAAACCTAAAATCTAAACCTAACCCCAAATCTAAACCTAAAATCTAAACCTAACCCCAAATCTAAACCTAACCCCAAATCTAAACCTAAAATCTAAACCTAACCCCAAATCTAAACCTAACCCCAAATCTAAACCTAAAATCTAAACCTAACCCCAAATCTAAACCTAACCCCAAATCTGAACCTAAAATCTGAACCTACCCCGAAATCTGAACCTATAATCTAAACCTAACCCCAAATCTAAACCTAAAATCTAAACCTAACCCCAAATCTAAACCTAAAATCTAAACGTAACCCGAAATCGAAACCTAACCTTAAATCTAAACCTAAAATCTAAACCTAACCCCAAAACTAAACCTAAAATCTAAACCTAAAATCTAAACCTAAACCCAAATCTAAACCTAAAATCTAAACCTAACCCCAAATCTAAACCTAACCCCAAATCTAAACCTAAAATCTAAACCTAACCCCAAATCTAAACCTAAAATCTAAACCTAACCCCAAATCTAAACCTAACCCCAAATCTAAACCTAAAATCTAAACCTAACCCCAAATCTAAACCTAACCCCAAATCTAAACCTAAAATCTAAACCTAACCCCAAATCTAAACCTAAAATCTAAACCTAACCCCAAATGTAAACCTAACCCCAAATCTAAACCTAAAATCTAAACCTAACCCCAAATCTAAACCTAAAATCTAAACCTAACCCCAAATCTAAACCTAAATTCTAAACCTAACCCCAAGTCTAAACCTAACCCCAAATCTAAACCTAACCCCAAATCTAAACCTAAAATCTAAACCTAACCCCAAATCTAAACCTAAAATCTAAACCTAACCCCAAATCTAAACTTAACCCCAAATCTAAACCTAAAATCTAAACCTAACCCCAAATCTAAACCTGAAATCTAAACCTAACCCCAAATCTAAACCTAAAATCTAAACCTAACCCCAAATCTAAACCTAAAATCTAAACGTAACCCGAAATCGAAACCTAACCTTAAATATAAACCTAAAATCTAAACCTAACCCCAAATCTAAACCTAAAATCTAAACCTAACCCCAAATCTAAACCTAAAATCTAAACCTAACCCCAAATCTAAACCTAACCCCAAATCTAAACCTAAAATCTAAACCTAACCCCAAATCCAAACCTAAAATCTAAACCTAACCCCAAATCTAAACCTAACCCCAAATCTAAACCTAAAATCTAAACCTAACCCCAAATCTAAACCTAAAATCTAAACCTAACCCCAAATCTAAACCTAAAATCTAAACCTAACCCCAAATCTAAACTTAACCCCAAATCTAAACCTAAAATCTAAACCTAACCCCAAATCTAAACCTAACCCCAAATCTAAACCTAAAATCTAAACCTAACCCCAAATCTAAACCTGAAATCTAAACCTAACCCCAAATCTAAACCTAAAATCTAAACCTAACCCCAAATCTAAACCTAAAATCTAAACCTAACCACAAATCTAAACCTAATCCCAAATCTAAACCTAAAATCTAAACCTAACCCCAAATCTAAACCTAAAATCTAAACCTAACCCCAAATCTAAACCTAAAATCTAAACCTAAAATCTAAACCTAACCCCAAATCTAAACCTAATCCCAAATCTAAACCTAAAATCTAAACCTAACCCCAAATCTAAACCTAACCCCAAATCTAAACCTAAAATCTAAACCTAACCCCAAATCTAAACCTAAAATCTAAACCTAACCCCAAATATAAACCTAAAATCTAAACCTAACCCCAAATCTAAACCTAAAATCTAAACCTAACCCCAAATCTAAACCTAAAATCTAAACCTAACCCCAAATCTAAACCTAAAATCTAAACCTAACCCCAAATCTAAACCTAACCCCAAATCTAAACCTAAAATCTAAACCTAACCCCAAATCTAAACCTAAAATCTAAACCTAACCCCAAATCTAAACCTAACCCCAAATCTAAACCTAAAATCTAAACCTAACCCCAAATCATAACCTAACCCCAAATCTAAACCTAGAATCTAAACCTAACCCCAAATCTAAACCTAACCCCAAATCTAAACCTAAAATCTAAACCTAACCCCAAATCTAAACCTAACCCCAAATCTAAACCTAAAATCTAAACCTAACCCCAAATCTAAACCTAACCCCAAATCTAAACCTAAAATCTAAACCTAACCCCAAATCTAAACCTAACCCCAAATCTAAACCTAAAATCTAAACCTAACCCCAAATGTAAACCTAACCCCAAATCTAAACCTAAAATCTAAACCTAACCCCAAATCCAAACCTAAAATCTAAACCTAACCCCAAATCTAAACCTAAATTCTAAACCTAACCCCAAGTCTAAACCTAACCCCAAATCTAAACCTAACCCCAAATCTAAACCTAAAATCTAAACCTAACCCCAAATCTAAACCTAAAATCTAAACCTAACCCCAAATCTAAACCTAAAATCTAAACCTAACCCCAAATCTAAACTTAACCCCAAATCTAAACCTAAAATCTAAACCTAACCCCAAATCTAAACCTGAAATCTAAACCTAACCCCAAATCTAAACCTAAAATCTAAACCTAACCCCAAATCTAAACCTAAAATCTAAACGTAACCCGAAATCGAAACCTAACCTTAAATATAAACCTGAAATCTAAACCTAACCCCAAATCTAAACCTAAAATCTAAACCTAACCCCAAATCTAAACCTAACCCCAAATCTAAACCTAAAATCTAAACCTAACCCCAAATTTAAACCTAAAATCTAAACCTAACCCCAAATCTAAACCTAAAATCTAAACCTAACCCCAAATCTAAATCTAAAATCTAAACCTAAAATCTAAACCTAACCCCAAATCTAAACCTAAAATCTAAACCTAAAATCTAAACCTAACCCCAAATCTAAACCTAAAATCTAAACCTAACCCCAAATCTAAACCTAACCCCAAATCTAAACCTAAAATCTAAACCTAACCCCAAATCTAAACCTAAAATCTAAACCTAACCCCAAATCTAAACCTAACCCCAAATATAAACCTAAAATCTAAACCTAACCCCAAATCTAAACCTGAAATCTAAACCTAACCCCAAATCTAAACCTAAAATCTAAACCTAACCCCAAGTCTAAACCTAAAATCTAAACCTAACCCCAAATCTAAACCTAACCCCAAATCTAAACCTAATTCCAAATCTAAAACAAAAATCTAAACCTAACCCCAAATCTAAACCTAACCCCAAATCTAAACCTAAAATCTAAACCTAACCCCAAATTTAAACCTAAAATCTAAACCTAACCCCAAATCTAAACCTAAAATCTAAACCTAACCCCAAATCTAAACCTAACCCCAAATCTAAACCTAAAATCTAAACCTAACCCCAAATCTAAACCTAACCCCAAATCTAAACCTAAAATCTAAACCTAACCCCAAATCTAAACCTAAAATCTAAACCTAACCCCAAATTTAAACCTAAAATCTAAACCTAACCACAAGTCTAAACCTAACCCCAAATCTAAACCTATAATCTAAACCTAACCCCAAATCCAAACCTAAAATCTAAACCTAACCCCAAATCTAAACCTAACCCCAAATCTAAACCTAAAATCTAAACCTAACCCCAAATCTAAACCTAAAATCTAAACCTAACCCCAAATCTAAACCTAAAATCTAAACCTAACCACAAATCTAAACTTAACCCCAAATCTAAACCGAAAATCTAAACCTAACCCCAAATCTAAACCTAAAATCTAAGCCTAACCCCAAATCTAAACCTAAAATCTAAACCTAAAATCTAAACCTAACCCCAAATCTAAACCTAATCCCAAATCTAAACCTAATCCCAAATCTAAACCTAAAATCTAAACCTAACCCCAAATCTAAACATAAAATCTAAACCTAACCCCAAATCTAAACCAAAAAATCTAAACCTAACCCCAAATCTAAACCTAAAATCTAAACCTAACCCCAAATCTAAACCTAAAATCTAAATCTAACCCCAAATCTAAACGTAAAATCTAAACCTAACCCCAAATCTAAACCTAAAATCTAAACCTAACCCCAAATCTAAACCTAACCCCAAATCTAAACCTAAAATCTAAACCTAACCCCAAATCTAAACCTAACCCCAAATCTGAACCTAAAATCTGAACCTATCCCGAAATCTGAACCTATAATCTAAACCTAACCCCAAATCTAAACCTAAAATCTAAACCTAACCCCAAATCTAAACCTAAAATCTAAACGTAACCCGAAATCGAAACCTAACCTTAAATCTAAACCTAAAATCTAAACCTAACCCCAAAACTAAACCTAAAATCTAAACCTAAAATCTAAACCTAAACCCAAATCTAAACCTAAAATCTAAACCTAAACCCAAATCTAAACCTAACCCCAAATCTAAACCTAAAATCTAAACCTAACCCCAAATCTAAACCTAAAATCTAAACCTAACCCCAAATCTAAACCTAACCCCAAATCTAAACCTAAAATCTAAACCTAACCCCAAATCTAAACCTGAAATCTAAACCTAACCCCAAATCTAAAACTAAAATCTAAACCTAACCCCAAATGTAAACCTAACCCCAAATCTAAACCTAAAATCTAAACCTAACCCCAAATCTAAACCTAAAATCTAAACCTAACCCCAAATCTAAACCTAAATTCTAAACCTAACCCCAAGTCTAAACCTAACCCCAAATCTAAACCTAACCCCAAATCTAAACCTAAAATCTAAACCTAACCCCAAATCTAAACCTAAAATCTAAACCTAACCCCAAATCTAAACCTAAAATCTAAACCTAACCCCAAATCTAAACTTAACCCCAAATCTAAACCTAAAATCTAAACCTAACCCCAAATCTAAACCTGAAATCTAAACCTAACCCCAAATCTAAACCTAAAATCTAAACCTAACCCCAAATCTAAACCTAAAATCTAAACGTAACCCGAAATCGAAACCTAACCTTAAATATAAACCTAAAATCTAAACCTAACCCCAAATCTAAACCTAAAATCTAAACCTAACCCCAAATCTAAACCTAAAATCTAAACCTAACCCCAAATCTAAACCTAAAATCTAAACCTAAAATCTAAACCTAACCCCAAATCCAAACCTAAAATCTAACCTAACCCCAAATCTAAACCTAACCCCAAATCTAAACCTAAAATCTAAACCTAACCCCAAATCTAAACCTAAAATCTAAACCTAACCCCAAATCTAAACTTAACCCCAAATCTAAACCTAAAATCTAAACCTAACCCCAAATCTAAACCTAACCCCAAATCTAAACCTAAAATCTAAACCTAACCCCAAATCTAAACCTGAAATCTAAACCTAACCCCAAATCTAAACCTAAAATCTAAACCTAACCCCAAATCTAAACCTAAAATCTAAACCTAACCACAAATCTAAACCTAATCCCAAATCTAAACCTAAAATCTAAACCTAACCCCAAATCTAAACCTAAAATCTAAACCTAACCCCAAATCTAAACCTAAAATCTAAACCTAAAATCTAAACCTAACCCCAAATCTAAACCTAATCCCAAATCTAAACCTAAAATCTAAACCTAACCCCAAATCTAAACCTAACCCCAAATCTAAACCTAAAATCTAAACCTAACCCCAAATCTAAACCTAAAATCTAAACCTAACCCCAAATATAAACCTAAAATCTAAACCTAACCCCAAATCTAAACCTAAAATCTAAACCTAACCCCAAATCTAAACCTAAAATCTAAACCTAACCCCAAATCTAAACCTAAAATCTAAACCTAACCCCAAATCTAAACCTAACCCCAAATCTAAACCTAAAATCTAAACCTAACCCCAAATCTAAACCTAAAATCTAAACCTAACCCCAAATCTAAACCTAACCCCAAATCTAAACCTAAAATCTAAACCTAACCCCAAATCATAACCTAACCCCAAATCTAAACCTAGAATCTAAACCTAACCCCAAATCTAAACCTAACCCCAAATCTAAACCTAAAATCTAAACCTAACCCCAAATCTAAACCTAACCCCAAATCTAAACCTAAAATCTAAACCTAACCCCAAATCTAAATCTAAAATCTAAACGTAACCCGAAATCGAAACCTAACCTTAAATCTAAACCTAAAATCTAAACCTAACCCCAAATCTAAACCTAAAATCTAAACCTAACCCCAAATCTAAATCTAAAATCTAAACCTAAAATCTAAACCTAACCCCAAATCTAAACCTAAAATCTAAACCTAACCCCAAATCTAAACCTAACCCCAAATCTAAACCTAAAATCTAAACCTAACCCCAAATCTAAACCTAACCCCAAATCTAAACCTAAAATCTAAACCTAACCCCAAATCTAAACCTAACCCCAAATCTAAACCTAAAATCTAAACCTAACCCCAAATCTAAACCTAAAATCTAAACCTAACCCCAAATCTAAACCTAACCCCAAATCTAAACCTAACCCCAAATCTAAACCTAAAATCTAAACCTAACCCCAAATCTAAACCTAAAATCTAAACCTAACCCCAAATCTAAACCTAACCCCAAATCTAAACCTAACCCCAAATCTAAACCTAAAATCTAAACCTAACCCCAAATCTAAACCTAAAATCTAAACCTAACCCCAAATCTAAACCTAAAATCTAAACCTAACCCCAAATCTAAACCTAAAATCTAAACCTAACCCCAAATCTAAACCTAAAATCTAAACCTAACCCCAAATCTAAACCTAACCCCAAATCTAAACCTAAAATCTAAACCTAACCCCAAATCTAAACCTAAAATCTAAACCTAACCCCAAATCTAAACCTAACCCCAAATCTAAACCTAAAATCTAAACCTAACCCCAAATCATAACCTAACCCCAAATCTAAACCTAGAATCTAAACCTAACCCCAAATCTAAACCTAACCCCAAATCTAAACCTAAAATCTAAACCTAACCCCAAATCTAAACCTAACCCCAAATCTAAACCTAAAATCTAAACCTAACCCCAAATCTAAACCTAAAATCTAAACCTAACCCCAAATCTAAATCTAAAATCTAAACGTAACCCGAAATCGAAACCTAACCTTAAATCTAAACCTAAAATCTAAACCTAACCCCAAATCTAAACCTAAAATCTAAACCTAACCCCAAATCTAAATCTAAAATCTAAACCTAAAATCTAAACCTAACCCCAAATCTAAACCTAAAATCTAAACCTAACCCCAAATCTAAACCTAACCCCAAATCTAAACCTAAAATCTAAACCTAACCCCAAATCTAAACCTAACCCCAAATCTAAACCTAAAATCTAAACCTAACCCCAAATCTAAACCTAACCCCAAATCTAAACCTAAAATCTAAACCTAACCCCAAATCTAAACCTAACCCCAAATCTGAACCTAACCCCAAATCTAAACCTAAAATCTAAACCTAACCCCAAATCTAAACCTAAAATCTAAACCTAACCCCAAATCTAAACCTAACCCCAAATCGAAACCTAACCCCAAATCTAAACCTAAAATCTAAACCTAACCCCAAATCTAAACCTAAAATCTAAACCTAACCCCAAATCTAAACCTAAAATCTAAACGTAACCCGAAATCGAAACCTAACCTTAAATATAAACCTAAAATCTAAACCTAACCCCAAATCTAAACCTAAAATCTAAACCTAACCCCAAATATAAACCTAAAATCTAAACCTAACCCCAAATCTAAACCTAACCCCAAATCTAAACCTAAAATCTAAACCTAACCCCAAATCCAAACCTAAAATCTAAACCTAACCCCAAATCTAAACCTAACCCCAAATCTAAACCTAAAATCTAAACCTAACCCCAAATCTAAACCTAAAATCTAAACCTAACCCCAAATCTAAACCTAACCCCAAATCTAAACCTAAAATCTAAACCTAACCCCAAATCTAAACCTGAAATCTAAACCTAACCCCAAATCTAAACCTAAAATCTAAACCCAACCCCAAATCTAAACCTAAAATCTAAACGTAACCCGAAATCGAAACCTAACCTTAAATCTAAACCTAAAATCTAAACCTAACCCCAAATCTAAATCTAAAATCTAAACCTAAAATCTAAACCTAAACCCAAGTCTAAACCTAAACTATAACCTAACCCCAAATCTAAACCTAACCCCAAATCTAAACCTAAAATCTAAATTTAACCCCAAATCTAAAACTAAAATCTAAACCTAACCCCATATCTAAACCTAAAATCTAAACCTAACCCCAAATCTAAACCTAAAATCTAAACCTAACCCCAAATCTAAACCTAACCCCAAATCTAAACCTAACCCTAAATCTAAACCTAAAATCTAAACCTAACCCCAAATCTAAACCTAAAATCTAAACCTAAAATCTAAACCTAACCCCAAATCCAAACCTAAAATCTAAACCTAACCCCAAATCTAAACCTAACCCCAAATCTAAACCTAAAATCTAAACCTAACCCCAAATCTAAACCTAAAATCTAAACCTAACACCAAATCTAAACCTAAAATCTAAACCTAACCCCAAATCTAAACCTAACCCCAAATCTAAACCCAAAATCTAAACCTAACCCCAAATCTAAACCTAACCCCAAATCTAAACCTAAAATCTAAACCTAACCCCAAATCTAAACCTGAAATCTAAACCTAACCCCAAATCTAAACCTAAAATCTAAACCTAACCCCAAATCTAAACCTAAAATCTAAACGTAACCCGAAATCGAAACCTAACCTTAAATCTAAACCTAAAATCTAAACCTAACCCCAAATCTAAATCTAAAATCTAAACCTAAAATCTAAACCTAAACCCAAGTCTAAACCTAAAATATAACCTAACCCCAAATCTAAACCTAACCCCAAAATCTAAACCTAAAATCTAAACCTAACCCCAAATCTAAACCAAAAAATCTAAACCTAACCCCAAATCTAAACCTAAAATCTAAACCTAACCCCAAATCTAAACCTAAAATCTAAATCTAACCCCAAATCTAAACCTAAAATCTAAACCTAACCCCAAATCTAAACCTAAAATCTAAACCTAACCCCAAATCTAAACCTAACCCCAAATCTAAACCTAAAATCTAAACCTAACCCCAAAATTAAACCTAACCCCAAATCTAAACCTAAAATCTAAACCTAACCCCAAATCTAAACCTAACCCCAAATCTGAACCTAAAATCTGAACCTATCCCGAAATCTGAACCTATAATCTAAACCTAACCCCAAATCTAAACCTAAAATCTAAACCTAACCCCAAATCTAAACCTAAAATCTAAACGTAACCCGAAATCGAAACCTAACCTTAAATCTAAACCTAAAATCTAAACCTAACCCCAAAACTAAACCTAAAATCTAAACCTAAAATCTAAACCTAAACCCAAATCTAAACCTAAAATCTAAACCTAACCCCAAATCTAAACCTAACCCCAAATCTAAACCTAAAATCTAAACCTAACCCCAAATCTAAACCTAAAATCTAAACCTAACCCCAAATCTAAACCTAACCCCAAATCTAAACCTAAAATCTAAACCTAACCCCAAATCTAAACCTAACCCCAAATCTAAACCTAAAATCTAAACCTAACCCCAAATCTAAACCTAACCCCAAATCTAAACCTAAAATCTAAACCTAACCCCAAATCTAAACCTAACCCCAAATCTAAACCTAAAATCTAAACCTAACCCCAAATCTAAACCTAAAATCTAAACCTAACCCCAAATCTAAACTTAACCCCAAATCTAAACCTAAAATCTAAACCTAACCCCAAATCTAAACCTGAAATCTAAACCTAACCCCAAATCTAAACCTAAAATCTAAACCTAACCCCAGATCTAAACCTAAAATCTAAACGTAACCCGAAATCGAAACCTAACCTTAAATATAAACCTGAAATCTAAACCTAACCCCAAATCTAAACCTAAAATCTAAACCTAACCCCAAATCTAAACCTAAAATCTAAACCTAACCCCAAATCTAAACCTAACCCCAAATCTAAACCTAAAATCTAAACCTAACCCCAAATTTAAACCTAAAATCTAAACCTAACCCCAAATCTAAACCTAAAATCTAAACCTAACCCCAAATCTAAATCTAAAATCTAAACCTAAAATCTAAACCTAACCCCAAATCTAAACCTAAAATCTAAACCTAAAATCTAAACCTAACCCCAAATCTAAACCTAAAATCTGAACCTAACCCCAAATCTAAACCTAACCCCAAATCTAAACCTAAAATCTAAACCTAACCCCAAATCTAAACCTAAAATCTAAACCTAACCCCAAATCTAAACCTAACCCCAAATCTAAACCTAAAATCTAAACCTAACCCCAAATCTAAACCTGAAATCTAAACCTAACCCCAAATCTAAACCTAAAATCTAAACCTAACCCCAAATCTAAACCTAAAATCTAAACCTAACCCCAAATCTAAACCTAACCCCAAATCTAAACCTAACTCCAAATCTAAAACAAAAATCTAAACCTAACCCCAAATCTAAACCTAACCCCAAATCTAAACCTAAAATCTAAACCTAACCCCAAATCTAAACCTAAAATCTAAACCTAACCCCAAATCTAAACCTAAAATCTAAACCTAACCCCAAATCTAAACTTAACCCCAAATCTAAACCTAAAATCTAAACCTAACCCCAAATCTAAACCTAACCCCAAATCTAAACCTAAAATCTAAACCTAACCCCAAATCTAAACCTGAAATCTAAACCTAACCCCAAATCTAAACCTAAAATCTAAACCTAACCCCAAATCTAAACCTAAAATCTAAACCTAACCACAAATCTAAACCTAATCCCAAATCTAAACCTAAAATCTAAACCTAACCCCAAATCTAAACCTAAAATCTAAACCTAACCCCAAATCTAAACCTAAAATCTAAACCTAAAATCTAAACCTAACCCCAAATCTAAACCTAATCCCAAATCTAAACCTAAAATCTAAACCTAACCCCAAATCTAAACCTAACCCCAAATCTAAACCTAAAATCTAAACCTAACCCCAAATCTAAACCTAAAATCTAAACCTAACCCCAAATATAAACCTAAAATCTAAACCTAACCCCAAATCTAAACCTAAAATCTAAACCTAACCCCAAATCTAAACCTAAAATCTAAACCTAACCCCAAATCTAAACCTAACCCCAAATCTAAACCTAAAATCTAAACCTAACCCCAAATCTAAACCTAAAATCTAAACCTAACCCCAAATCTAAACCTAACCCCAAATCTAAACCTAAAATCTAAACCTAACCCCAAATCATAACCTAACCCCAAATCTAAACCTAGAATCTAAACCTAACCCCAAATCTAAACCTAACCCCAAATCTAAACCTAAAATCTAAACCTAACCCCAAATCTAAACCTAACCCCAAATCTAAACCTAAAATCTAAACCTAACCCCAAATCTAAACCTAACCCCAAATCTAAACCTAAAATCTAAACCTAACCCCAAATCTAAACCTAACCCCAAATCTAAACCTAAAATCTAAACCTAACCCCAAATGTAAACCTAACCCCAAATCTAAACCTAAAATCTAAACCTAACCCCAAATCCAAACCTAAAATCTAAACCTAACCCCAAATCTAAACCTAAATTCTAAACCTAACCCCAAGTCTAAACCTAACCCCAAATCTAAACCTAACCCCAAATCTAAACCTAAAATCTAAACCTAACCCCAAATCTAAACCTAAAATCTAAACCTAACCCCAAATCTAAACCTAAAATCTAAACCTAACCCCAAATCTAAACTTAACCTAAAATCTAAACCTAAAATCTAAACCTAACCCCAAATCTAAACCTGAAATCTAAACCTAACCCCAAATCTAAACCTAAAATCTAAACCTAACCCCAAATCTAAACCTAAAATCTAAACGTAACCCGAAATCGAAACCTAACCTTAAATATAAACCTGAAATCTAAACCTAACCCCAAATCTAAACCTAAAATCTAAACCTAACCCCAAATCTAAACCTAACCCCAAATCTAAACCTAAAATCTAAACCTAACCCCAAATTTAAACCTAAAATCTAAACCTAACCCCAAATCTAAACCTAAAATCTAAACCTAACCCCAAATCTAAATCTAAAATCTAAACCTAAAATCTAAACCTAACCCCAAATCTAAACCTAAAATCTAAACCTAAAATCTAAACCTAACCCCAAATCTAAACCTAAAATCTAAACCTAACCCCAAATCTAAACCTAACCCCAAATCTAAACCTAAAATCTAAACCTAACCCCAAATCTAAACCTAAAATCTAAACCTAACCCCAAATCTAAACCTAACCCCAAATCTAAACCTAAAATCTAAACCTAACCCCAAATCTAAACCTGAAATCTAAACCTAACCCCAAATCTAAACCTAAAATCTAAACCTAACCCCAAGTCTAAACCTAAAATCTAAACCTAACCCCAAATCTAAACCTAACCCCAAATCTAAACCTAATTCCAAATCTAAAACAAAAATCTAAACCTAACCCCAAATCTAAACCTAACCCCAAATCTAAACCTAAAATCTAAACCTAACCCCAAATTTAAACCTAAAATCTAAACCTAACCCCAAATCTAAACCTAAAATCTAAACCTAACCCCAAATCTAAACCTAACCCCAAATCTAAACCTAAAATCTAAACCTAACCCCAAATCTAAACCTAACCCCAAATCTAAACCTAAAATCTAAACCTAACCCCAAATCTAAACCTAAAATCTAAACCTAACCCCAAATTTAAACCTAAAATCTAAACCTAACCACAAGTCTAAACCTAACCCCAAATCTAAACCTATAATCTAAACCTAACCCCAAATCCAAACCTAAAATCTAAACCTAACCCCAAATCTAAACCTAACCCCAAATCTAAACCTAAAATCTAAACCTAACCCCAAATCTAAACCTAAAATCTAAACCTAACCCCAAATCTAAACCTAAAATCTAAACCTAACCACAAATCTAAACTTAACCCCAAATCTAAACCGAAAATCTAAACCTAACCCCAAATCTAAACCTAAAATCTAAGCCTAACCCCAAATCTAAACCTAAAATCTAAACCTAAAATCTAAACCTAACCCCAAATCTAAACCTAATCCCAAATCTAAACCTAATCCCAAATCTAAACCTAAAATCTAAACCTAACCCCAAATCTAAACATAAAATCTAAACCTAACCCCAAATCTAAACCAAAAAATCTAAACCTAACCCCAAATCTAAACCTAAAATCTAAACCTAACCCCAAATCTAAACCTAAAATCTAAATCTAACCCCAAATCTAAACGTAAAATCTAAACCTAACCCCAAATCTAAACCTAAAATCTAAACCTAACCCCAAATCTAAACCTAACCCCAAATCTAAACCTAAAATCTAAACCTAACCCCAAATCTAAACCTAACCCCAAATCTGAACCTAAAATCTGAACCTATCCCGAAATCTGAACCTATAATCTAAACCTAACCCCAAATCTAAACCTAAAATCTAAACCTAACCCCAAATCTAAACCTAAAATCTAAACGTAACCCGAAATCGAAACCTAACCTTAAATCTAAACCTAAAATCTAAACCTAACCCCAAAACTAAACCTAAAATCTAAACCTAAAATCTAAACCTAAACCCAAATCTAAACCTAAAATCTAAACCTAACCCCAAATCTAAACCTAACCCCAAATCTAAACCTAAAATCTAAACCTAACCCCAAATCTAAACCTAAAATCTAAACCTAACCCCAAATCTAAACCTAACCCCAAATCTAAACCTAAAATCTAAACCTAACCCCAAATCTAAACCTGAAATCTAAACCTAACCCCAAATCTAAAACTAAAATCTAAACCTAACCCCAAATGTAAACCTAACCCCAAATCTAAACCTAAAATCTAAACCTAACCCCAAATCTAAACCTAAAATCTAAACCTAACCCCAAATCTAAACCTAAATTCTAAACCTAACCCCAAGTCTAAACCTAACCCCAAATCTAAACCTAACCCCAAATCTAAACCTAAAATCTAAACCTAACCCCAAATCTAAACCTAAAATCTAAACCTAACCCCAAATCTAAACCTAAAATCTAAACCTAACCCCAAATCTAAACTTAACCCCAAATCTAAACCTAAAATCTAAACCTAACCCCAAATCTAAACCTGAAATCTAAACCTAACCCCAAATCTAAACCTAAAATCTAAACCTAACCCCAAATCTAAACCTAAAATCTAAACGTAACCCGAAATCGAAACCTAACCTTAAATATAAACCTAAAATCTAAACCTAACCCCAAATCTAAACCTAAAATCTAAACCTAACCCCAAATCTAAACCTAAAATCTAAACCTAACCCCAAATCTAAACCTAAAATCTAAACCTAAAATCTAAACCTAACCCCAAATCCAAACCTAAAATCTAACCTAACCCCAAATCTAAACCTAACCCCAAATCTAAACCTAAAATCTAAACCTAACCCCAAATCTAAACCTAAAATCTAAACCTAACCCCAAATCTAAACTTAACCCCAAATCTAAACCTAAAATCTAAACCTAACCCCAAATCTAAACCTAACCCCAAATCTAAACCTAAAATCTAAACCTAACCCCAAATCTAAACCTGAAATCTAAACCTAACCCCAAATCTAAACCTAAAATCTAAACCTAACCCCAAATCTAAACCTAAAATCTAAACCTAACCACAAATCTAAACCTAATCCCAAATCTAAACCTAAAATCTAAACCTAACCCCAAATCTAAACCTAAAATCTAAACCTAACCCCAAATCTAAACCTAAAATCTAAACCTAAAATCTAAACCTAACCCCAAATCTAAACCTAATCCCAAATCTAAACCTAAAATCTAAACCTAACCCCAAATCTAAACCTAACCCCAAATCTAAACCTAAAATCTAAACCTAACCCCAAATCTAAACATAAAATCTAAACCTAACCCCAAATATAAACCTAAAATCTAAACCTAACCCCAAATCTAAACCTAAAATCTAAACCTAACCCCAAATCTAAACCTAAAATCTAAACCTAACCCCAAATCTAAACCTAACCCCAAATCTAAACCTAAAATCTAAACCTAACCCCAAATCTAAACCTAAAATCTAAACCTAACCCCAAATCTAAACCTAACCCCAAATCTAAACCTAAAATCTAAACCTAACCCCAAATCATAACCTAACCCCAAATCTAAACCTAGAATCTAAACCTAACCCCAAATCTAAACCTAACCCCAAATCTAAACCTAAAATCTAAACCTAACCCCAAATCTAAACCTAACCCCAAATCTAAACCTAAAATCTAAACCTAACCCCAAATCTAAATCTAAAATCTAAACGTAACCCGAAATCGAAACCTAACCTTAAATCTAAACCTAAAATCTAAACCTAACCCCAAATCTAAACCTAAAATCTAAACCTAACCCCAAATCTAAATCTAAAATCTAAACCTAAAATCTAAACCTAACCCCAAATCTAAACCTAAAATCTAAACCTAACCCCAAATCTAAACCTAACCCCAAATCTAAACCTAAAATCTAAACCTAACCCCAAATCTAAACCTAACCCCAAATCTAAACCTAAAATCTAAACCTAACCCCAAATCTAAACCTAACCCCAAATCTAAACCTAAAATCTAAACCTAACCCCAAATCTAAACCTAAAATCTAAACCTAACCCCAAATCTAAACCTAACCCCAAATCTAAACCTAACCCCAAATCTAAACCTAAAATCTAAACCTAACCCCAAATCTAAACCTAAAATCTAAACCTAACCCCAAATCTAAACCTAACCCCAAATCTAAACCTAACCCCAAATCTAAACCTAAAATCTAAACCTAACCCCAAATCTAAACCTAAAATCTAAACCTAACCCCAAATATAAACCTAAAATCTAAACCTAACCCCAAATCTAAACCTAAAATCTAAACCTAACCCCAAATCTAAACCTAAAATCTAAACCTAACCCCAAATCTAAACCTAAAATCTAAACCTAACCCCAAATCTAAACCTAACCCCAAATCTAAACCTAAAATCTAAACCTAACCCCAAATCTAAACCTAAAATCTAAACCTAACCCCAAATCTAAACCTAACCCCAAATCTAAACCTAAAATCTAAACCTAACCCCAAATCATAACCTAACCCCAAATCTAAACCTAGAATCTAAACCTAACCCCAAATCTAAACCTAACCCCAAATCTAAACCTAAAATCTAAACCTAACCCCAAATCTAAACCTAACCCCAAATCTAAACCTAAAATCTAAACCTAACCCCAAATCTAAACCTAAAATCTAAACCTAACCCCAAATCTAAATCTAAAATCTAAACGTAACCCGAAATCGAAACCTAACCTTAAATCTAAACCTAAAATCTAAACCTAACCCCAAATCTAAACCTAAAATCTAAACCTAACCCCAAATCTAAATCTAAAATCTAAACCTAAAATCTAAACCTAACCCCAAATCTAAACCTAAAATCTAAACCTAACCCCAAATCTAAACCTAACCCCAAATCTAAACCTAAAATCTAAACCTAACCCCAAATCTAAACCTAACCCCAAATCTAAACCTAAAATCTAAACCTAACCCCAAATCTAAACCTAACCCCAAATCTAAACCTAAAATCTAAACCTAACCCCAAATCTAAACCTAACCCCAAATCTGAACCTAACCCCAAATCTAAACCTAAAATCTAAACCTAACCCCAAATCTAAACCTAAAATCTAAACCTAACCCCAAATCTAAACCTAACCCCAAATCGAAACCTAACCCCAAATCTAAACCTAAAATCTAAACCTAACCCCAAATCTAAACCTAAAATCTAAACCTAACCCCAAATCTAAACCTAAAATCTAAACGTAACCCGAAATCGAAACCTAACCTTAAATATAAACCTAAAATCTAAACCTAACCCCAAATCTAAACCTAAAATCTAAACCTAACCCCAAATATAAACCTAAAATCTAAACCTAACCCCAAATCTAAACCTAACCCCAAATCTAAACCTAAAATCTAAACCTAACCCCAAATCCAAACCTAAAATCTAAACCTAACCCCAAATCTAAACCTAACCCCAAATCTAAACCTAAAATCTAAACCTAACCCCAAATCTAAACCTAAAATCTAAACCTAACCCCAAATCTAAACCTAACCCCAAATCTAAACCTAAAATCTAAACCTAACCCCAAATCTAAACCTGAAATCTAAACCTAACCCCAAATCTAAACCTAAAATCTAAACCCAACCCCAAATCTAAACCTAAAATCTAAACGTAACCCGAAATCGAAACCTAACCTTAAATCTAAACCTAAAATCTAAACCTAACCCCAAATCTAAATCTAAAATCTAAACCTAAAATCTAAACCTAAACCCAAGTCTAAACCTAAACTATAACCTAACCCCAAATCTAAACCTAACCCCAAATCTAAACCTAAAATCTAAATTTAACCCCAAATCTAAAACTAAAATCTAAACCTAACCCCATATCTAAACCTAAAATCTAAACCTAACCCCAAATCTAAACCTAAAATCTAAACCTAACCCCAAATCTAAACCTAACCCCAAATCTAAACCTAACCCCAAATCTAAACCTAAAATCTAAACCTAACCCCAAATCTAAATCTAAAATCTAAACCTAAAATCTAAACCTAACCCCAAATCCAAACCTAAAATCTAAACCTAACCCCAAATCTAAACCTAACCCCAAATCTAAACCTAAAATCTAAACCTAACCCCAAATCTAAACCTAAAATCTAAACCTAACACCAAATCTAAACCTAAAATCTAAACCTAACCCCAAATCTAAACCTAACCCCAAATCTAAACCCAAAATCTAAACCTAACCCCAAATCTAAACCTAACCCCAAATCTAAACCTAAAATCTAAACCTAACCCCAAATCTAAACCTGAAATCTAAACCTAACCCCAAATCTAAACCTAAAATCTAAACCTAACCCCAAATCTAAACCTAAAATCTAAACGTAACCCGAAATCGAAACCTAACCTTAAATCTAAACCTAAAATCTAAACCTAACCCCAAATCTAAATCTAAAATCTAAACCTAAAATCTAAACCTAAACCCAAGTCTAAACCTAAAATATAACCTAACCCCAAATCTAAACCTAACCCCAAATCTAAACCTAAAATCTAAATTTAACCCCATATCTAAAACTAAAATCTAAACCTAACCCCAAATCTAAACCTAAAATCTAAACCTAACCCCAAATCTAAACCTAAAATCTAAACCTAACCCCAAATCTAAACCTAAAATCTAAACCTAACCCCAAATCTAAACCTAAAATCTAAAACTAACCCCAAATCTAAACTTAACCCCAAATCTAAATCGAAAATCTAAACCTAACCCCAAATCTAAACCTAAAATCTAAACCTAACCCCAAGTCTAAACCTAACCCCAAATCTAAACCTAACCCCAAATCTAAACCTAAAATCTAAACCTAACCCCAAATCTAAACCTAAAATCTAAACCTAACCCCAAATCTAAACCTAACCCCAAATCTAAACCTAACCCCAAATCTAAACCTAAAATCTAAACCTAACCCCAAATCTAAACTTAACCCCAAATCTAAACCTAAAATCTAAACCTAACCCCAAATCTAAACCTGAAATGTAAACCTAACCCCAAATCTAAACCTAAAATCTAAACCTAACCCCAAATCTAAACCTAAAATCTAAACGTAACCCGAAATCGAAACCTAACCTTAAATATAAACCTAAAATCTAAACCTAACCCCAAATCTAAACCTAAAATCTAAACCTAACCCCAAATATAAACCTAAAATCTAAACCTAACCCCAAATCTAAACCTAACCCCAAATCTAAACCTAAAATCTAAACCTAACCCCAAATCCAAACCTAAAATCTAAACCTAACCCCAAATCTAAACCTAACCCCAAATCTAAACCTAAAATCTAAACCTAACCCCAAATCTAAACCTAAAATCTAAACCTAACCCCAAATCTAAACCTAAAATCTAAACCTAACCCCAAATCTAAACCTAACCCCAAATCTAAACCTAAAATCTAAACCTAACCCCAAATCTAAACCTAACCCCAAATCTAAACCTAAAATCTAAACCTAACCTTAAATCTAAACCTGAAATCTAAACCTAACCCCAAATCTAAACCTAAAATCTAAACCCAACCCCAAATCTAAACCTAAAATCTAAACGTAACCCGAAATCGAAACCTAACCTTAAATCTAAACCTAAAATCTAAACCTAACCCCAAATCTAAATCTAAAATCTAAACCTAAAATCTAAACCTAAACCCAAGTCTAAACCTAAACTATAACCTAACCCCAAATCTAAACCTAACCCCAAATCTAAACCTAAAATCTAAATTTAACCCCAAATCTAAAACTAAAATCTAAACCTAACCCCATATCTAAACCTAAAATCTAAACCTAACCCCAAATCTAAACCTAAAATCTAAACCTAACCCCAAATCTAAACCTAACCCCAAATCTAAACCTAAAATCTAAACCTAACCCCAAATCTAAATCTAAAATCTAAACCTAAAATCTAAACCTAACCCCAAATCCAAACCTAAAATCTAAACCTAACCCCAAATCTAAACCTAACCCCAAATCTAAACCTAAAATCTAAACCTAACCCCAAATCTAAACCTAAAATCTAAACCTAACACCAAATCTAAACCTAAAATCTAAACCTAACCCCAAATCTAAACCTAACCCCAAATCTAAACCTAAAATCTAAACCTAACCCCAAATCTAAACCTAACCCCAAATCTAAACCTAAAATCTAAACCAAACCCCAAATCTAAACCTGAAATCTAAACCTAACCCCAAATCTAAACCTAAAATCTAAACCTAACCCCAAATCTAAACCTAAAATCTAAACGTAACCCGAAATCGAAACCTAACCTTAAATCTAAACCTAAAATCTAAACCTAACCCCAAATCTAAATCTAAAATCTAAACCTAAAATCTAAACCTAAACCCAAGTCTAAACCTAAAATATAACCTAACCCCAAATCTAAACCTAACCCCAAATCTAAACCTAAAATCTAAATTTAACCCCATATCTAAAACTAAAATCTAAACCTAACCCCAAATCTAAACCTAAAATCTAAACCTAACCCCAAATCTAAACCTAAAATCTAAACCTAACCCCAAATCTAAACCTAAAATCTAAACCTAACCCCAAATCTAAACCTAAAATCTAAAACTAAACCCAAATCTAAACTTAACCCCAAATCTAAATCGAAAATCTAAACCTAACCCCAAATCTAAACCTAAAATCTAAACCTAACCCCAAGTCTAAACCTAACCCCAAATCTAAACCTAACCCCAAATCTAAACCTAAAATCTAAACCTAACCCCAAATCTAAACCTAAAATCTAAACCTAACCCCAAATCTAAACCTAACCCCAAATCTAAACCTAACCCCAAATCTAAACCTAAAATCTAAACCTAACCCCAAATCTAAACTTAACCCCAAATCTAAACCTAAAATCTAAACCTAACCCCAAATCTAAACCTGAAATCTAAACCTAACCCCAAATCTAAACCTAAAATCTAAACCTAACCCCAAATCTAAACCTAAAATCTAAACGTAACCCGAAATCGAAACCTAACCTTAAATATAAACCTAAAATCTAAACCTAACCCCAAATCTAAACCTAAAATCTAAACCTAACCCCAAATATAAACCTAAAATCTAAACCTAACCCCAAATCTAAACCTAACCCCAAATCTAAACCTAAAATCTAAACCTAACCCCAAATCCAAACCTAAAATCTAAACCTAACCCCAAATCTAAACCTAACCCCAAATCTAAACCTAAAATCTAAACCTAACCCCAAATCTAAACCTAAAATCTAAACCTAACCCCAAATCTAAACCTAAAATCTAAACCTAACCCCAAATCTAAACCTAACCCCAAATCTAAACCTAAAATCTAAACCTAACCCCAAATCTAAACCTAACCCCAAATCTAAACCTAAAATCTAAACCCAACCCCAAATCTAAACCTAAAATCTAAACGTAACCCGAAATCGAAACCTAACCTTAAATCTAAACCTAAAATCTAAACCTAACCCCAAATCTAAATCTAAAATCTAAACCTAAAATCTAAACCTAAACCCAAGTCTAAACCTAAACTATAACCTAACCCCAAATCTAAACCTAACCCCAAATCTAAACCTAAAATCTAAATTTAACCCCAAATCTAAAACTAAAATCTAAACCTAACCCCAAATCTAAACCTAAAATCTAAACCTAACCCCAAATCTAAACCTAAAATCTAAACCTAACCCCAAATCTAAACCTAACCCCAAATCTAAACCTAACCCCAAATCTAAACCTAAAATCTAAACCTAACCCCAAATCTAAACTTAACCCCAAAACTAAACCTAAAATCTAAACCTAACCCCAAATCTAAACCTGAAATCTAAACCTAACCCCAAATCTAAACCTAAAATCTAAACCTAACCCCAAATCTAAACCTAAAATCTAAACGTAACCCGAAATCGAAACCTAACCTTAAATATAAACCTAAAATCTAAACCTAACCCCAAATCTAAACCTAAAATCTAAACCTAACCCCAAATATAAACCTAAAATCTAAACCTAACCCCAAATCTAAACCTAACCCCAAATCTAAACCTAAAATCTAAACCTAACCCCAAATCCAAACCTAAAATCTAAACCTAACCCCAAATCTAAACCTAACCCCAAATCTAAACCTAAAATCTAAACCTAACCCCAAATCTAAACCTAAAATCTAAACCTAACACCAAATCTAAACCTAAAATCTAAACCTAACCCCAAATCTAAACCTAACCCCAAATCTAAACCTAAAATCTAAACCTAACCCCAAATCTAAACCTAACCCCAAATCTAAACCTAAAATCTAAACCTAACCCCAAATCTAAACCTGAAATCTAAACCTAACCCCAAATCTAAACCTAAAATCTAAACCTAACCCCAAATCTAAACCTAAAATCTAAACGTAACCCGAAATCGAAACCTAACCTTAAATCTAAACCTAAAATCTAAACCTAACCCCAAATCTAAATCTAAAATCTAAACCTAAAATCTAAACCTAAACCCAAGTCTAAACATAAAATATAACCTAACCCCAAATCTAAACCTAACCCCAAATCTAAACCTAAAATCTAAATTTAACCCCATATCTAAAACTAAAATCTAAACCTAACCCCAAATCTAAACCTAAAATCTAAACCTAACCCCAAATCTAAACCTAAAATCTAAACCTAACCCCAAATCTAAACCTAAAATCTAAACCTAACCCCAAATCTAAACCTAACCCCAAATCTAAACCTAAAATCTAAACCTAACCCCAAATCTAAACCTGAAATCTAAACCTAACCCCAAATCTAAACCTAAAATCTAAACCTAACCCCAAATCTAAACCTAAAATCTAAACGTAACCCGAAATCGAAACCTAACCTTAAATCTAAACCTAAAATCTAAACCTAACCCCAAATCTAAATCTAAAATCTAAACCTAAAATCTAAACCTAAACCCAAGTCTAAACATAAAATATAACCTAACCCCAAATCTAAACCTAACCCCAAATCTAAACCTAAAATCTAAATTTAACCCCATATCTAAAACTAAAATCTAAACCTAACCCCAAATCTAAACCTAAAATCTAAACCTAACCCCAAATCTAAACCTAAAATCTAAACCTAACCCCAAATCTAAACCTAAAATCTAAACCTAACCCCAAATCTAAACCTAAAATCTAAACCTAACCCCAAATCTAAACTTAACCCCAAATCTAAATCGAAAATCTAAACCTAACCCCAAATCTAAACCTAAAATCTAAACCTAACCCCAAATCTAAACCTAAAATCTAAACCTAACCCCAAATCTAAACCTAACCCCAAATCTAAACCTAAAATCTAAACCTAACCCCAAATCTAAACCTAACCCCAAATCTAAACCTAAAATCTAAACCTAACCCCAAATCTAAACCTAACCCCAAATCTAAACCTAAAATCTAAACCTAACCCCAAATGTAAACCTAACCCCAAATCTAAACCTAAAATCTAAACCTAACCCCAAATCTAAACCTAAAATCTAAACCTAACCCCAAATCTAAACCTAAATTCTAAACCTAACCCCAAGTCTAAACCTAACCCCAAATCTAAACCTAACCCCAAATCTAAACCTAAAATCTAAACCTAACCCCAAATCTAAACCTAAAATCTAAACCTAACCCCAAATCTAAACCTAAAATCTAAACCTAACCCCAAATCTAAACTTAACCCCAAATCTAAACCTAAAATCTAAACCTAACCCCAAATCTAAACCTGAAATCTAAACCTAACCCCAAATCTAAACCTAAAATCTAAACCTAACCCCAAATCTAAACCTAAAATCTAAACGTAACCCGAAATCGAAACCTAACCTTAAATATAAACCTAAAATCTAAACCTAACCCCAAATCTAAACCTAAAATCTAAACCCAACCCCAAATCTAAACCTAAAATCTAAACCTAACCCCAAATCTAAACCTAACCCCAAATCTAAACCTAAAATCTAAACCTAACCCCAAATCCAAACCTAAAATCTAAACCTAACCCCAAATCTAAACCTAACCCCAAATCTAAACCTAAAATCTAAACCTAACCCCAAATCTAAACCTAAAATCTAAACCTAACCCCAAATCTAAACCTAAAATCTAAACCTAACCCCAAATCTAAACTTAACCCCAAATCTAAACCTAAAATCTAAACCTAACCCCAAATCTAAACCTAACCCCAAATCTAAACCTAAAATCTAAACCTAACCCCAAATCTAAACCTGAAATCTAAACCTAACCCCAAATCTAAACCTAAAATCTAAACCTAACCCCAAATCTAAACCTAAAATCTAAACCTAACCACAAATCTAAACCTAATCCCAAATCTAAACCTAAAATCTAAACCTAACCCCAAATCTAAACCTAAAATCTAAACCTAACCCCAAATCTAAACCTAAAATCTAAACCTAAAATCTAAACCTAACCCCAAATCTAAACCTAATCCCAAATCTAAACCTAAAATCTAAACCTAACCCCAAATCTAAACCTAACCCCAAATCTAAACCTAAAATCTAAACCTAACCCCAAATCTAAACCAAAAAATCTAAACCTAACCCCAAATATAAACCTAAAATCTAAACCTAACCCCAAATCTAAACCTAAAATCTAAACCTAACCCCAAATCTAAACCTAAAATCTAAACCTAACCCCAAATCTAAACCTAAAATCTAAACCTAACCCCAAATCTAAACCTAACCCCAAATCTAAACCTAAAATCTAAACCTAACCCCAAATCTAAACCTAAAATCTAAACCTAACCCCAAATCTAAACCTAACCCCAAATCTAAACCTAAAATCTAAACCTAACCCCAAATCTAAACCTAACCCCAAATCTAAACCTAGAATCTAAACCTAACCCCAAATCTAAACCTAACCCCAAATCTAAACCTAAAATCTAAACCTAACCCCAAATCTAAACCTAACCCCAAATCTAAACCTAAAATCTAAACCTAACCCCAAATCTAAACCTAAAATCTAAACCTAACCCCAAATCTAAATCTAAAATCTAAACGTAACCCGAAATCGAAACCTAACCTTAAATCTAAACCTAAAATCTAAACCTAACCCCAAATCTAAACCTAAAATCTAAACCTAACCCCAAATCTAAATCTAAAATCTAAACCTAAAATCTAAACCTAACCCCAAATCTAAACCTAAAATCTAAACCTAACCCCAAATCTAAACCTAAAATCTAAACCTAAACCCAAATCTAAACCTAACCCCAAATCTAAACCTAAAATCTAAACCTAACCCCAAATCTAAACCTAACCCCAAATCTAAACCTAAAATCTAAACCTAACCCCAAATCTAAACCTAAAATCTAAACCTAACCCCAAGTCTAAACCTAACCCCAAATCTAAACCTAACCCCAAATCTAAACCTAAAATCTAAACCTAACCCCAAATCTAAACCTAAAATCTAAACCTAACCCCAAATCTAAACCTAACCCCAAATCTAAACCTAAAATCTAAACCTAACCCCAAATCTAAACCTGAAATCTAAACCTAACCCCAAATCTAAACCTAAAATCTAAACCTAACCCCAAATCTAAACCTAAAATCTAAACGTAACCCGAAATCGAAACCTAACCTTAAATCTAAACCTAAAATCTAAACCTAACCCCAAATCTAAACCTAAAATCTAAACCTAACCCCAAATATAAACCTAAAATCTAAACCTAACCCCAAATCTAAACCTAACCCCAAATCTAAACCTAACCCCAAATCTAAACCTAAAATCTAAACCTAACCCCAAATCTAAACCTAAAATCTAAACCTAACACCAAATCTAAACCTAAAATCTAAACCTAACCCCAAATCTAAACCTAACCCCAAATCTAAACCTAAAATCTAAACCTAACCCCAAATCTAAACCTAACCCCAAATCTAAACCTAAAATCTAAACCTAACCCCAAATCTAAACCTGAAATCTAAACCTAACCCCAAATCTAAACCTAAAATCTAAACCTAACCCCAAATCTAAACCTAAAATCTAAACGTAACCCGAAATCGAAACCTAACCTTAAATCTAAACCTAAAATCTAAACCTAACCCCAAATCTAAATCTAAAATCTAAACCTAAAATCTAAACCTAAACCCAAGTCTAAACCTAAAATATAACCTAACCCCAAATCTAAACCTAACCCCAAATCTAAACCTAAAATCTAAATTTAACCCCATATCTAAAACTAAAATCTAAACCTAACCCCAAATCTAAACCTAAAATCTAAACCTAACCCCAAATCTAAACCTAAAATCTAAACCTAACCCCAAATCTAAACCTAAAATCTAAACCTAACCCCAAATCTAAACCTAAAATCTAAACCTAACCCCAAATCTAAACCTAAAATCTAAAACTAACCCCAAATCTAAACTTAACCCCAAATCTAAATCGAAAATCTAAACCTAACCCCAAATCTAAACCTAAAATCTAAACCTAACCCCAAATCTAAACCTAAAATCTAAACCTAACCCCAAATCTAAACCTAACCCCAAATCTAAACCTAACCCCAAATCTAAACCTAAAATCTAAACCTAACCCCAAATCTAAACTTAACCCCAAATCTAAACCTAAAATCTAAACCTAACCCCAAATCTAAACCTGAAATCTAAACCTAACCCCAAATCTAAACCTAAAATCTAAACCTAACCCCAAATCTAAACCTAAAATCTAAACGTAACCCGAAATCGAAACCTAACCTTAAATATAAACCTAAAATCTAAACCTAACCCCAAATCTAAACCTAAAATCTAAACCTAACCCCAAATATAAACCTAAAATCTAAACCTAACCCCAAATCTAAACCTAACCCCAAATCTAAACCTAAAATCTAAACCTAACCCCAAATCCAAACCTAAAATCTAAACCTAACCCCAAATCTAAACCTAACCCCAAATCTAAACCTAAAATCTAAACCTAACCCCAAATCTAAACCTAAAATCTAAACCTAACCCCAAATCTAAACCTAAAATCTAAACCTAACCCCAAATCTAAACCTAACCCCAAATCTAAACCTAAAATCTAAACCTAACCCCAAATCTAAACCTGAAATCTAAACCTAACCCCAAATCTAAACCTAAAATCTAAACCCAACCCCAAATCTAAACCTAAAATCTAAACGTAACCCGAAATCGAAACCTAACCTTAAATATAAACCTAAAATCTAAACCTAACCCCAAATCTAAACCTAACCCCAAATCTAAACCTAAAATCTAAACCTAACCCCAAATCCAAACCTAAAATCTAAACCTAACCCCAAATCTAAACCTAACCCCAAATCTAAACCTAAAATCTAAACCTAACCCCAAATCTAAACCTGAAATCTAAACCTAACCCCAAATCTAAACCTAAAATCTAAACCTAACCCCAAATCTAAACCTAAAATCTAAACGTAACCCGAAATCGAAACCTAACCTTAAATATAAACCTAAAATCTAAACCTAACCCCAAATCTAAACCTAAAATCTAAACCCAACCCCAAATCTAAACCTAAAATCTAAACCTAACCCCAAATCTAAACCTAACCCCAAATCTAAACCTAAAATCTAAACCTAACCCCAAATCCAAACCTAAAATCTAAACCTAACCCCAAATCTAAACCTAACCGCAAATCTAAACCTAAAATCTAAACCTAACCCCAAATCTAAACCTAAAATCTAAACCTAACCCCAAATCTAAACCTAAAATCTAAACCTAACCCCAAATCTAAACTTAACCCCAAATCTAAACCTAAAATCTAAACCTAACCCCAAATCTAAACCTAACCCCAAATCTAAACCTAAAATCTAAACCTAACCCCAAATCTAAACCTGAAATCTAAACCTAACCCCAAATCTAAACCTAAAATCTAAACCTAACCCCAAATCTAAACCTAAAATCTAAACCTAACCACAAATCTAAACCTAATCCCAAATCTAAACCTAAAATCTAAACCTAACCCCAAATCTAAACCTAAAATCTAAACCTAACCCCAAATCTAAACCTAAAATCTAAACCTAAAATCTAAACCTAACCCCAAATCTAAACCTAATCCCAAATCTAAACCTAAAATCTAAACCTAACCCCAAATCTAAACCTAACCCCAAATCTAAACCTAAAATCTAAACCTAACCCCAAATCTAAACCAAAAAATCTAAACCTAACCCCAAATCTAAACCTAAAATCTAAACCTAACCCCAAATCTAAACCTAAAATCTAAACCTAACCCCAAATCTAAACCTAAAATCTAAACCTAACCCCAAATCTAAACCTAACCCCAAATCTAAACCTAAAATCTAAACCTAACCCCAAATCTAAACCTAAAATCTAAACCTAACCCCAAATCTAAACCTAAAATCTAAACCTAACCCCAAATCTAAACCTAACCCCAAATCTAAACCTAAAATCTAAACCTAACCCCAAATCTAAACCTAACCCCAAATCTAAACCTAGAATCTAAACCTAACCCCAAATCTAAACCTAACCCCAAATCTAAACCTAAAATCTAAACCTAACCCCAAATCTAAACCTAACCCCAAATCTAAACCTAAAATCTAAACCTAACCCCAAATCTAAACCTAAAATCTAAACCTAACCCCAAATCTAAATCTAAAATCTAAACGTAACCCGAAATCGAAACCTAACCTTAAATCTAAACCTAAAATCTAAACCTAACCCCAAATCTAAACCTAAAATCTAAACCTAACCCCAAATCTAAATCTAAAATCTAAACCTAAAATCTAAACCTAACCCCAAATCTAAACCTAAAATCTAAACCTAACCCCAAATCTAAACCTAAAATCTAAACCTAAACCCAAATCTAAACCTAACCCCAAATCTAAACCTAAAATCTAAACCTAACCCCAAATCTAAACCTAACCCCAAATCTAAACCTAAAATCTAAACCTAACCCCAAATCTAAACCTAAAATCTAAACCTAACCCCAAGTCTAAACCTAACCCCAAATCTAAACCTAAAATCTAAACCTAAAATCTAAACCTAACCCCAAATCTAAACCTAAAATCTAAACCTAACCCCAAATCTAAACCTAACCCCAAATCTAAACCTAACCCCAAATCTAAACCTAAAATCTAAACCTAACCCCAAATCTAAACCTGAAATCTAAACCTAACCCTAAATCTAAACCTAAAATCTAAACCTAACCCCAAATCTAAACCTAAAATCTAAACGTAACCCGAAATCGAAACCTAACCTTAAATCTAAACCTAAAATCTAAACCTAACCCCAAATCTAAACCTAAAATCTAAACCTAACCCCAAATATAAACCTAAAATCTAAACCTAACCCCAAATCTAAACCTAACCCCAAATCTAAACCTAACCCCAAATCTAAACCTAAAATCTAAACCTAACCCCAAATCTAAACCTAAAATCTAAACCTAACACCAAATCTAAACCTAAAATCTAAACCTAACCCCAAATCTAAACCTAACCCCAAATCTAAACCTAAAATCTAAACCTAACCCCAAATCTAAACCTGAAATCTAAACCTAACCCCAAATCTAAACCTAAAATCTAAACCTAACCCCAAATCTAAACCTAAAATCTAAACGTAACCCGAAATCGAAACCTAACCTTAAATCTAAACCTAAAATCTAAACCTAACCCCAAATCTAAATCTAAAATCTAAACCTAAAATCTAAACCTAAACCCAAGTCTAAATCTAAAATCTAAACCTAAAATCTAAACCTAAACCCAAGTCTAAACCTAAAATATAACCTAACCCCAAATCTAAACCTAACCCCAAATCTAAACCTAAAATCTAAATTTAACCCCATATCTAAAACTAAAATCTAAACCTAACCCCAAATCTAAACCTAAAATCTAAACCTAACCCCAAATCTAAACCTAAAATCTAAACCTAACCCCAAATCTAAACCTAAAATCTAAACCTAACCCCAAATCTAAACCTAAAATCTAAACCTAACCCCAAATCTAAACCTAAAATCTAAAACTAACCCCAAATCTAAACTTAACCCCAAATCTAAATCGAAAATCTAAACCTAACCCCAAATCTAAACCTAAAATCTAAACCTAACCCCAAATCTAAACCTAAAATCTAAACCTAACCCCAAATCTAAACCTAACCCCAAATCTAAACCTAAAATCTAAACCTAACCCCAAATCTAAACTTAACCCCAAATCTAAACCTAAAATCTAAACCTAACCCCAAATCTAAACCTGAAATCTAAACCTAACCCCAAATCTAAACCTAAAATCTAAACCTAACCCCAAATCTAAACCTAAAATCTAAACGTAACCCGAAATCGAAACCTAACCTTAAATATAAACCTAAAATCTAAACCTAACCCCAAATCTAAACCTAAAATCTAAACCTAACCCCAAATATAAACCTAAAATCTAAACCTAACCCCAAATCTAAACCTAACCCCAAATCTAAACCTAAAATCTAAACCTAACCCCAAATCCAAACCTAAAATCTAAACCTAACCCCAAATCTAAACCTAACCCCAAATCTAAACCTAAAATCTAAACCTAACCCCAAATCTAAACCTAAAATCTAAACCTAACCCCAAATCTAAACCTAAAATCTAAACCTAACCCCAAATCTAAACCTAACCCCAAATCTAAACCTAAAATCTAAACCTAACCCCAAATCTAAACCTAACCCCAAATCTAAACCTAAAATCTAAACCTAACCCCAAATCTAAACCTGAAATCTAAACCTAACCCCAAATCTAAACCTAAAATCTAAACCCAACCCCAAATCTAAACCTAAAATCTAAACGTAACCCGAAATCGAAACCTAACCTTAAATCTAAACCTAAAATCTAAACCTAACCCCAAATCTAAATCTAAAATCTAAACCTAAAATCTAAACCTAAACCCAAGTCTAAACCTAAACAATAACCTAACCCCAAATCTAAACCTAACCCCAAATCTAAACCTAAAATCTAAATTTAACCCCAAATCTAAAACTAAAATCTAAACCTAACCCCAAATCTAAACCTAAAATCTAAACCTAACCCCAAATCTAAACCTAAAATCTAAACCTAACCCCAAATCTAAACCTAACCCCAAATCTAAACCTAACCCCAAATCTAAACCTAAAATCTAAACCTAACCCCAAATCTAAACTTAACCCCAAAACTAAACCTAAAATCTAAACCTAACCCCAAATCTAAACCTGAAATCTAAACCTAACCCCAAATCTAAACCTAAAATCTAAACCTAACCCCAAATCTAAACCTAAAATCTAAACGTAACCCGAAATCGAAACCTAACCTTAAATATAAACCTAAAATCTAAACCTAACCCCAAATCTAAACCTAAAATCTAAACCTAACCCCAAATATAAACCTAAAATCTAAACCTAACCCCAAATCTAAACCTAACCCCAAATCTAAACCTAAAATCTAAACCTAACCCCAAATCCAAACCTAAAATCTAAACCTAACCCCAAATCTAAACCTAACCCCAAATCTAAACCTAAAATCTAAACCTAACCCCAAATCTAAACCTAAAATCTAAACCTAACACCAAATCTAAACCTAAAATCTAAACCTAACCCCAAATCTAAACCTAACCCCAAATCTAAACCTAAAATCTAAACCTAACCCCAAATCTAAACCTAACCCCAAATCTAAACCTAAAATCTAAACCTAACCCCAAATCTAAACCTGAAATCTAAACCTAACCCCAAATCTAAACCTAAAATCTAAACCTAACCCCAAATCTAAACCTAAAATCTAAACGAAACCCGAAATCGAAACCTAACCTTAAATCTAAACCTAAAATCTAAACCTAACCCCAAATCTAAATCTAAAATCTAAACCTAAAATCTAAACCTAAACCCAAGTCTAAACCTAAAATATAACCTAACCCCAAATCTAAACCTAACCCCAAATCTAAACCTAAAATCTAAATTTAACCCCATATCTAAAACTAAAATCTAAACCTAACCCCAAATCTAAACCTAAAATCTAAACCTAACCCCAAATCTAAACCTAAAATCTAAACCTAACCCCAAATCTAAACCTAAAATCTAAACCTAACCCCAAATCTAAACCTAAAATCTAAAACTAACCCCAAATCTAAACTTAACCCCAAATCTAAATCGAAAATCTAAACCTAACCCCAAATCTAAACCTAAAATCTAAACCTAACCCCAAATCTAAACCTAAAATCTAAACCTAACCCCAAATCTAAACCTAACCCCAAATCTAAACCTAACCCCAAATCTAAACCTAAAATCTAAACCTAACACCAAATCTAAACTTAACCCCAAATCTAAACCTAAAATCTAAACCTAACCCCAAATCTAAACCTGAAATCTAAACCTAACCCCAAATCTAAACCTAAAATCTAAACCTAACCCCAAATCTAAACCTAAAATCTAAACGTAACCCGAAATCGAAACCTAACCTTAAATATAAACCTAAAATCTAAACCTAACCCCAAATCTAAACCTAAAATCTAAACCTAACCCCAAATATAAACCTAAAATCTAAACCTAACCCCAAATCTAAACCTAACCCCAAATCTAAACCTAAAATCTAAACCTAACCCCAAATCCAAACCTAAAATCTAAACCTAACCCCAAATCTAAACCTAACCCCAAATCTAAACCTAAAATCTAAACCTAACCCCAAATCTAAACCTAAAATCTAAACCTAACCCCAAATCTAAACCTAAAATCTAAACCTAACCCCAAATCTAAACCTAACCCCAAATCTAAACCTAAAATCTAAACCTAACCCCAAATCTAAACCTAACCCCAAATCTAAACCTAAAATCTAAACCTAACCCCAAATCTAAACCTGAAATCTAAACCTAACCCCAAATCTAAACCTAAAATCTAAACCCAACCCCAAATCTAAACCTAAAATCTAAACGTAACCCGAAATCGAAACCTAACCTTAAATCTAAACCTAAAATCTAAACCTAACCCCAAATCTAAATCTAAAATCTAAACCTAAAATCTAAACCTAAACCCAAGTCTAAACCTAAAATCTAAACGTAACCCGAAATCGAAACCTAACCTTAAATATAAACCTAAAATCTAAACCTAACCCCAAATCTAAACCTAACCCCAAATCTAAACCTAAAATCTAAACCTAACCCCAAATCCAAACCTAAAATCTAAACCTAACCCCAAATCTAAACCTAACCCCAAATCTAAACCTAAAATCTAAACCTAACCCCAAATCTAAACCTGAAATCTAAACCTAACCCCAAATCTAAACCTAAAATCTAAACCTAACCCCAAATCTAAACCTAAAATCTAAACGTAACCCGAAATCGAAACCTAACCTTAAATATAAACCTAAAATCTAAACCTAACCCCAAATCTAAACCTAAAATCTAAACCCAACCCCAAATCTAAACCTAAAATCTAAACCTAACCCCAAATCTAAACCTAACCCCAAATCTAAACCTAAAATCTAAACCTAACCCCAAATCCAAACCTAAAATCTAAACCTAACCCCAAATCTAAACCTAACCGCAAATCTAAACCTAAAATCTAAACCTAACCCCAAATCTAAACCTAAAATCTAAACCTAACCCCAAATCTAAACCTAAAATCTAAACCTAACCCCAAATCTAAACTTAACCCCAAATCTAAACCTAAAATCTAAACCTAACCCCAAATCTAAACCTAACCCCAAATCTAAACCTAAAATCTAAACCTAACCCCAAATCTAAACCTGAAATCTAAACCTAACCCCAAATCTAAACCTAAAATCTAAACCTAACCCCAAATCTAAACCTAAAATCTAAACCTAACCACAAATCTAAACCTAATCCCAAATCTAAACCTAAAATCTAAACCTAACCCCAAATCTAAACCTAAAATCTAAACCTAACCCCAAATCTAAACCTAAAATCTAAACCTAAAATCTAAACCTAACCCCAAATCTAAACCTAATCCCAAATCTAAACCTAAAATCTAAACCTAACCCCAAATCTAAACCTAACCCCAAATCTAAACCTAAAATCTAAACCTAACCCCAAATCTAAACCAAAAAATCTAAACCTAACCCCAAATCTAAACCTAAAATCTAAACCTAACCCCAAATCTAAACCTAAAATCTAAACCTAACCCCAAATCTAAACCTAAAATCTAAACCTAACCCCAAATCTAAACCTAACCCCAAATCTAAACCTAAAATCTAAACCTAACCCCAAATCTAAACCTAAAATCTAAACCTAACCCCAAATCTAAACCTAAAATCTAAACCTAACCCCAAATCTAAACCTAACCCCAAATCTAAACCTAAAATCTAAACCTAACCCCAAATCTAAACCTAACCCCAAATCTAAACCTAGAATCTAAACCTAACCCCAAATCTAAACCTAACCCCAAATCTAAACCTAAAATCTAAACCTAACCCCAAATCTAAACCTAACCCCAAATCTAAACCTAAAATCTAAACCTAACCCCAAATCTAAACCTAAAATCTAAACCTAACCCCAAATCTAAATCTAAAATCTAAACGTAACCCGAAATCGAAACCTAACCTTAAATCTAAACCTAAAATCTAAACCTAACCCCAAATCTAAACCTAAAATCTAAACCTAACCCCAAATCTAAATCTAAAATCTAAACCTAAAATCTAAACCTAACCCCAAATCTAAACCTAAAATCTAAACCTAACCCCAAATCTAAACCTAAAATCTAAACCTAAACCCAAATCTAAACCTAACCCCAAATCTAAACCTAAAATCTAAACCTAACCCCAAATCTAAACCTAACCCCAAATCTAAACCTAAAATCTAAACCTAACCCCAAATCTAAACCTAAAATCTAAACCTAACCCCAAGTCTAAACCTAACCCCAAATCTAAACCTAACCCCAAATCTAAACCTAAAATCTAAACCTAACCCCAAATCTAAACCTAAAATCTAAACCTAACCCCAAATCTAAACCTAACCCCAAATCTAAACCTAACCCCAAATCTAAACCTAAAATCTAAACCTAACCCCAAATCTAAACCTGAAATCTAAACCTAACCCCAAATCTAAACCTAAAATCTAAACCTAACCCCAAATCTAAACCTAAAATCTAAACGTAACCCGAAATCGAAACCTAACCTTAAATCTAAACCTAAAATCTAAACCTAACCCCAAATCTAAACCTAAAATCTAAACCTAACCCCAAATATAAACCTAAAATCTAAACCTAACCCCAAATCTAAACCTAACCCCAAATCTAAACCTAACCCCAAATCTAAACCTAAAATCTAAACCTAACCCCAAATCTAAACCTAAAATCTAAACCTAACACCAAATCTAAACCTAAAATCTAAACCTAACCCCAAATCTAAACCTAACCCCAAATCTAAACCTAAAATCTAAACCTAACCCCAAATCTAAACCTGAAATCTAAACCTAACCCCAAATCTAAACCTAAAATCTAAACCTAACCCCAAATCTAAACCTAAAATCTAAACGTAACCCGAAATCGAAACCTAACCTTAAATCTAAACCTAAAATCTAAACCTAACCCCAAATCTAAATCTAAAATCTAAACCTAAAATCTAAACCTAAACCCAAGTCTAAATCTAAAATCTAAACCTAAACCCAAGTCTAAACCTAAAATATAACCTAACCCCAAATCTAAACCTAACCCCAAATCTAAACCTAAAATCTAAATTTAACCCCATATCTAAAACTAAAATCTAAACCTAACCCCAAATCTAAACCTAAAATCTAAACCTAACCCCAAATCTAAACCTAAAATCTAAACCTAACCCCAAATCTAAACCTAAAATCTAAACCTAACCCCAAATCTAAACCTAAAATCTAAACCTAACCCCAAATCTAAACCTAAAATCTAAAACTAACCCCAAATCTAAACTTAACCCCAAATCTAAATCGAAAATCTAAACCTAACCCCAAATCTAAACCTAAAATCTAAACCTAACCCCAAATCTAAACCTAAAATCTAAACCTAACCCCAAATCTAAACCTAACCCCAAATCTAAACCTAACCCAAAATCTAAACCTAAAATCTAAACCTAACCCCAAATCTAAACTTAACCCCAAATCTAAACCTAAAATCTAAACCTAACCCCAAATCTAAACCTGAAATCTAAACCTAACCCCAAATCTAAACCTAAAATCTAAACCTAACCCCAAATCTAAACCTAAAATCTAAACGTAACCCGAAATCGAAACCTAACCTTAAATATAAACCTAAAATCTAAACCTAACCCCAAATCTAAACCTAAAATCTAAACCTAACCCCAAATATAAACCTAAAATCTAAACCTAACCCCAAATCTAAACCTAACCCCAAATCTAAACCTAAAATCTAAACCTAACCCCAAATCCAAACCTAAAATCTAAACCTAACCCCAAATCTAAACCTAACCCCAAATCTAAACCTAAAATCTAAACCTAACCCCAAATCTAAACCTAAAATCTAAACCTAACCCCAAATCTAAACCTAAAATCTAAACCTAACCCCAAATCTAAACCTAACCCCAAATCTAAACCTAAAATCTAAACCTAACCCCAAATCTAAACCTAACCCCAAATCTAAACCTAAAATCTAAACCTAACCCCAAATCTAAACCTGAAATCTAAACCTAACCCCAAATCTAAACCTAAAATCTAAACCCAACCCCAAATCTAAACCTAAAATCTAAACGTAACCCGAAATCGAAACCTAACCTTAAATCTAAACCTAAAATCTAAACCTAACCCCAAATCTAAACCTAAAATCTAAACCTAAAATCTAAACCTAAACCCAAGTCTAAACCTAAACTATAACCTAACCCCAAATCTAAACCTAACCCCAAATCTAAACCTAAAATCTAAATTTAACCCCAAATCTAAAACTAAAATCTAAACCTAACCCCAAATCTAAACCTAAAATCTAAACCTAACCCCAAATCTAAACCTAAAATCTAAACCTAACCCCAAATCTAAACCTAACCCCAAATCTAAACCTAACCCCAAATCTAAACCTAAAATCTAAACCTAACCCCAAATCTAAACTTAACCCCAAAACTAAACCTAAAATCTAAACCTAACCCCAAATCTAAACCTGAAATCTAAACCTAACCCCAAATCTAAACCTAAAATCTAAACCTAACCCCAAATCTAAACCTAAAATCTAAACGTAACCCGAAATCGAAACCTAACCTTAAATATAAACCTAAAATCTAAACCTAACCCCAAATCTAAACCTAAAATCTAAACCTAACCCCAAATATAAACCTAAAATCTAAACCTAACCCCAAATCTAAACCTAACCCCAAATCTAAACCTAAAATCTAAACCTAACCCCAAATCCAAACCTAAAATCTAAACCTAACCCCAAATCTAAACCTAACCCCAAATCTAAACCTAAAATCTAAACCTAACCCCAAATCTAAACCTAAAATCTAAACCTAACACCAAATCTAAACCTAAAATCTAAACCTAACCCCAAATCTAAACCTAACCCCAAATCTAAACCTAAAATCTAAACCTAACCCCAAATCTAAACCTAACCCCAAATCTAAACCTAAAATCTAAACCTAACCCCAAATCTAAACCTGAAATCTAAACCTAACCCCAAATCTAAACCTAAAATCTAAACCTAACCCCAAATCTAAACCTAAAATCTAAACGAAACCCGAAATCGAAACCTAACCTTAAATCTAAACCTAAAATCTAAACCTAACCCCAAATCTAAATCTAAAATCTAAACCTAAAATCTAAACCTAAACCCAAGTCTAAACCTAAAATATAACCTAACCCCAAATCTAAACCTAACCCCAAATCTAAACCTAAAATCTAAATTTAACCCCATATCTAAAACTAAAATCTAAACCTAACCCCAAATCTAAACCTAAAATCTAAACCTAACCCCAAATCTAAACCTAAAATCTAAACCTAACCCCAAATCTAAACCTAACCCCAAATCTAAACCTAACCCCAAATCTAAACCTAAAATCTAAACCTAACACCAAATCTAAACTTAACCCCAAATCTAAACCTAAAATCTAAACCTAACCCCAAATCTAAACCTGAAATCTAAACCTAACCCCAAATCTAAACCTAAAATCTAAACCTAACCCCAAATCTAAACCTAAAATCTAAACGTAACCCGAAATCGAAACCTAACCTTAAATATAAACCTAAAATCTAAACCTAACCCCAAATCTAAACCTAAAATCTAAACCTAACCCCAAATATAAACCTAAAATCTAAACCTAACCCCAAATCTAAACCTAACCCCAAATCTAAACCTAAAATCTAAACCTAACCCCAAATCCAAACCTAAAATCTAAACCTAACCCCAAATCTAAACCTAACCCCAAATCTAAACCTAAAATCTAAACCTAACCCCAAATCTAAACCTAAAATCTAAACCTAACCCCAAATCTAAACCTAAAATCTAAACCTAACCCCAAATCTAAACCTAACCCCAAATCTAAACCTAAAATCTAAACCTAACCCCAAATCTAAACCTAACCCCAAATCTAAACCTAAAATCTAAACCTAACCCCAAATCTAAACCTGAAATCTAAACCTAACCCCAAATCTAAACCTAAAATCTAAACCCAACCCCAAATCTAAACCTAAAATCTAAACGTAACCCGAAATCGAAACCTAACCTTAAATCTAAACCTAAAATCTAAACCTAACCCCAAATCTAAATCTAAAATCTAAACCTAAAATCTAAACCTAAACCCAAGTCTAAACCTAAACTATAACCTAACCCCAAATCTAAACCTAACCCCAAATCTAAACCTAAAATCTAAATTTAACCCCAAATCTAAAACTAAAATCTAAACCTAACCCCAAATCTAAACCTAAAATCTAAACCTAACCCCAAATCTAAACCTAACCCCAAATCTAAACCTAACCCCAAATCTAAACCTAAAATCTAAACCTAACCCCAAATCTAAACTTAACCCCAAAACTAAACCTAAAATCTAAACCTAACCCCAAATCTAAACCTGAAATCTAAACCTAACCCCAAATCTAAACCTAAAATCTAAACCTAACCCCAAATCTAAACCTAAAATCTAAACGTAACCCGAAATCGAAACCTAACCTTAAATATAAACCTAAAATCTAAACCTAACCCCAAATCTAAACCTAAAATCTAAACCTAACCCCAAATATAAACCTAAAATCTAAACCTAACCCCAAATCTAAACCTAACCCCAAATCTAAACCTAAAATCTAAACCTAACCCCAAATCCAAACCTAAAATCTAAACCTAACCCCAAATCTAAACCTAAAATCTAAACCTAACCCCAAATCTAAACCTAAAATCTAAACCTAACACCAAATCTAAACCTAAAATCTAAACCTAACCCCAAATCTAAACCTAACCCCAAATCTAAACCTAACCCCAAATCTAAACCTAAAATCTAAACCTAACCCCAAATCTAAACCTAACCCCAAATCTAAACCTAAAATCTAAACCTAACCCCAAATCTAAACCTGAAATCTAAACCTAACCCCAAATCTAAACCTAAAATCTAAACCTAACCCCAAATCTAAACCTAAAATCTAAACGAAACCCGAAATCGAAACCTAACCTTAAATCTAAACCTAAAATCTAAACCTAACCCCAAATCTAAATCTAAAATCTAAACCTAAAATCTAAACCTAAACCCAAGTCTAAACCTAAAATATAACCTAACCCCAAATCTAAACCTAACCCCAAATCTAAACCTAAAATCTAAATTTAACCCCATATCTAAAACTAAAATCTAAACCTAACCCCAAATCTAAACCTAAAATCTAAACCTAACCCCAAATCTAAACCTAAAATCTAAACCTAACCCCAAATCTAAACCTAAAATCTAAACCTAACCCCAAATCTAAACCTAAAATCTAAAACTAACCCCAAATCTAAACTTAACCCCAAATCTAAATCGAAAATCTAAACCTAACCCCAAATCTAAACCTAAAATCTAAACCTAACCCCAAATCTAAACCTAAAATCTAAACCTAACCCCAAATCTAAACCTAACCCCAAATCTAAACCTAACCCCAAATCTAAACCTAAAATCTAAACCTAACACCAAATCTAAACTTAACCCCAAATCTAAACCTAAAATCTAAACCTAACCCCAAATCTAAACCTGAAATCTAAACCTAACCCCAAATCTAAACCTAAAATCTAAACCTAACCCCAAATCTAAACCTAAAATCTAAACGTAACCCGAAATCGAAACCTAACCTTAAATATAAACCTAAAATCTAAACCTAACCCCAAATCTAAACCTAAAATCTAAACCTAACCCCAAATATAAACCTAAAATCTAAACCTAACCCCAAATCTAAACCTAACCCCAAATCTAAACCTAAAATCTAAACCTAACCCCAAATCCAAACCTAAAATCTAAACCTAACCCCAAATCTAAACCTAACCCCAAATCTAAACCTAAAATCTAAACCTAACCCCAAATCTAAACCTAAAATCTAAACCTAACCCCAAATCTAAACCTAAAATCTAAACCTAACCCCAAATCTAAACCTAACCCCAAATCTAAACCTAAAATCTAAACCTAACCCCAAATCTAAACCTAACCCCAAATCTAAACCTAAAATCTAAACCTAACCCCAAATCTAAACCTGAAATCTAAACCTAACCCCAAATCTAAACCTAAAATCTAAACCCAACCCCAAATCTAAACCTAAAATCTAAACGTAACCCGAAATCGAAACCTAACCTTAAATCTAAACCTAAAATCTAAACCTAACCCCAAATCTAAATCTAAAATCTAAACCTAAAATCTAAACCTAAACCCAAGTCTAAACCTAAACTATAACCTAACCCCAAATCTAAACCTAACCCCAAATCTAAACCTAAAATCTAAATTTAACCCCAAATCTAAAACTAAAATCTAAACCTAACCCCAAATCTAAACCTAAAATCTAAACCTAACCCCAAATCTAAACCTAAAATCTAAACCTAACCCCAAATCTAAACCTAACCCCAAATCTAAACCTAACCCCAAATCTAAACCTAAAATCTAAACCTAACCCCAAATCTAAACTTAACCCCAAAACTAAACCTAAAATCTAAACCTAACCCCAAATCTAAACCTGAAATCTAAACCTAACCCCAAATCTAAACCTAAAATCTAAACCTAACCCCAAATCTAAACCTAAAATCTAAACGTAACCCGAAATCGAAACCTAACCTTAAATATAAACCTAAAATCTAAACCTAACCCCAAATCTAAACCTAAAATCTAAACCTAACCCCAAATATAAACCTAAAATCTAAACCTAACCCCAAATCTAAACCTAACCCCAAATCTAAACCTAAAATCTAAACCTAACCCCAAATCCAAACCTAAAATCTAAACCTAACCCCAAATCTAAACCTAAAATCTAAACCTAACCCCAAATCTAAACCTAAAATCTAAACCTAACACCAAATCTAAACCTAAAATCTAAACCTAACCCCAAATCTAAACCTAACCCCAAATCTAAACCTAAAATCTAAACCTAACCCCAAATCTAAACCTAACCCCAAATCTAAACCTAAAATCTAAACCTAACCCCAAATCTAAACCTGAAATCTAAACCTAACCCCAAATCTAAACCTAAAATCTAAACCTAACCCCAAATCTAAACCTAAAATCTAAACGTAACCCGAAATCGAAACCTAACCTTAAATCTAAACCTAAAATCTAAACCTAACCCCAAATCTAAATCTAAAATCTAAACCTAAAATCTAAACCTAAACCCAAGTCTAAACCTAAAATATAACCTAACCCCAAATCTAAACCTAACCCCAAATCTAAACCTAAAATCTAAATTTAACCCCATATCTAAAACTAAAATCTAAACCTAACCCCAAATCTAAACCTAAAATCTAAACCTAACCCCAAATCTAAACCTAAAATCTAAACCTAACCCCAAATCTAAACTTAAAATCTAAACCTAACCCCAAATCTAAACCTAAAATCTAAACCTAACCCCAAATCTGAACCTAACTCCAAATCTAAACCTAACCCCAAATCTAAAGCTAACCCCAAATCTAAACCTAAAATCTAAACCTAACCCCAAATCTAAACCTAAAATCTAAAACTAACCCCAAATCTAAACTTAACCCCAAATCTAAATCGAAAATCTAAACCTAACCCCAAATCTAAACCTAAAATCTAAACCTAACCCCAAATCTAAACCTAAAATCTAAACCTAAAATCTAAACCTAACCCCAAATCTAAACCTAATCCCAAATCTAAACCTAAAATCTAAACCTAACCCCAAATCTAAACCTAACCCCAAATCTAAACCTAAAATCTAAACCTAACCCCAAATCTAAACCAAAAAATCTAAACCTAACCCCAAATATAAATCTAAAATCTAAACCTAACCCCAAATCTAAACCTAAAATCTAAACCTAACCCCAAATCTAAACCTAAAATCTAAACCTAACCCCAAATCTAAACCTAACCCCAAATCTGAACCTGAAATCTAAACCTAACCCCAAGTCTAAACCTAAAATCTAAACCTAACCCCAAATCTAAACCTAAAATCTAAACGTAACCCGAAATCGAAACCTAACCTTAAATCTAAACCTAAAATCTAAACCTAACCCCAAATCTAAATCTAAAATCTAAACCTAAAATCTAAACCTAACCCCAAATCTAAACCTAAAATCTAAACCTAACCCCAAATCTAAACCTAAAATCTAAACCTAACCCCAAATCCAAACCTAAAATCTAAACCTAACCCCAAATCTAAACCTAAAATCTAAACCTAACCCCAAATCTAAACCTAAAATCTAAACCTAACCCCAAATCTAAACCTAACCCCAAATCTAAACCTAACCCCAAATCTAAACCTAGAATCTAAACCTAACCCCAAATCTAAACCTAACCCCAAATCTAAACCTAAAATCTAAACCTAACCCCAAATCTAAACCTAACCCCAAATCTAAATCTAAAATCTAAACCTAACCCCAAATTTAAACCTAAAATCTAAACCTAACCCCAAATCTAAATCTAAAATCTAAACGTAACCCGAAATCGAAACCTAACCTTAAATCTAAACCTAAAATATAAACTTAACCCCAAATCTAAACCTAAAATCTAAACCTAACCCCAAATCTAAATCTAAAATCTAAACCTAAAATCTAAACCTAACCCCAAATCTAAACCTAAAATCTAAACCTAACCCCAAATCTAAACCTAACCCCAAATCTAAACCTAAAATCTAAACCTAACCCCAAATCTAAACCTAAAATCTAAACCTAACCCCAAATCTAAACCTAACCCCAAATCTAAACCTAAAATCTAAACCTAACCCCAAATCTAAACCTAAAATCTAAACCTAACCCCAAATCTAAACCTAACCCCAAATCTAAACCTAAAATCTAAACCTAACCCCAAATCTAAACCTAACCCCAAATCTAAACCTAAAATCTAAACCTAACCCCAAATCTAAACCTAAAATCTAAACCTAACCCCAAATCTAAACCTAAAATCTAAACCTAACCCCAAATCTAAACCTAACCCCAAATCTAAACCTAAAATCTAAACCTAACCCCAAATCTAAACTTAACCCCAAATCTAAACCTAAAATCTAAACCTAACCCCAAATCTAAACCTGAAATCTAAACCTAACCCCAAAACTAAACCTAAAATCTAAACCTAACCCCAAATCTAAACCTGAAATCTAAACCTAACCCCAAATCTAAACCTAAAATCTAAACCTAACCCCAAATCTAAACCTAAAATCTAAACGTATCCCGAAATCGAAACCTAACCTTAAATATAAACCTAAAATCTAAACCTAACCCCAAATCTAAACCTAAAATCTAAACCTAACCCCAAATATAAACCTAAAATCTAAACCTAACCCCAAATCTAAACCTAACCCCAAATCTAAACCTAAAATCTAAACCTAACCCCAAATCCAAACCTAAAATCTAAACCTAACCCCAAATCTAAACCTAAAATCTAAACCTAACCCCAAATCTAAACCTAAAATCTAAACCTAACACCAAATCTAAACCTAAAATCTAAACCTAACCCCAAATCTAAACCTAACCCCAAATCTAAACCTAAAATCTAAACCTAACCCCAAATCTAAACCTAACCCCAAATCTAAACCTAAAATCTAAACCTAACCCCAAATCTAAACCTGAAATCTAAACCTAACCCCAAATCTAAACCTAAAATCTAAACCTAACCCCAAATCTAAACCTAAAATCTAAACGTAACCCGAAATCGAAACCTAACCTTAAATCTAAACCTAAAATCTAAACCTAACCCCAAATCTAAATCTAAAATCTAAACCTAAAATCTAAACCTAAACCCAAGTCTAAACCTAAAATATAACCTAACCCCAAATCTAAACCTAACCCCAAATCTAAACCTAAAATCTAAATTTAACCCCATATCTAAAACTAAAATCTAAACCTAACCCCAAATCTAAACCTAAAATCTAAACCTAACCCCAAATCTAAACCTAAAATCTAAACCTAACCCCAAATCTAAACCTAAAATCTAAACCTAACCCCAAATCTAAACCTAAAATCTAAACCTAACCCCAAATCTAAACCTAAAATCTAAACCTAACCCCAAATCTAAACTTAACCCCAAATCTAAATCGAAAATCTAAACCTAACCCCAAATCTAAACCTAAAATCTAAACCTAACCCCAAATCTAAACCTAAAATCTAAACCTAAAATCTAAACCTAACCCCAAATCTAAACCTAATCCCAAATCTAAACCTAAAATCTAAACCTAACCCCAAATCTAAACCTAACCCCAAATCTAAACCTAAAATCTAAACCTAACCCCAAATCTAAACCAAAAAATCTAAACCTAACCCCAAATATAAATCTAAAATCTAAACCTAACCCCAAATCTAAACCTAAAATCTAAACCTAACCCCAAATCTAAACCTAAAATCTAAACCTAACCCCAAATCTAAACCTAACCCCAAATCTGAACCTGAAATCTAAACCTAACCCCAAGTCTAAACCTAAAATCTAAACCTAACCCCAAATCTAAACCTAAAATCTAAACGTAACCCGAAATCGAAACCTAACCCCAAATCTAAACCTAAAATCTAAACCTAACCCCAAATCTAAATCTAAAATCTAAACCTAAAATCTAAACCTAACCCCAAATCTAAACCTAAAATCTAAACCTAACCCCAAATCTAAACCTAAAATCTAAACCTAACCCCAAATCCAAACCTAAAATCTAAACCTAACCCCAAATCTAAACCTAAAATCTAAACCTAACCCCAAATCTAAACCTAAAATCTAAACCTAACCCCAAATCTAAACCTAACCCCAAATCTAAACCTAACCCCAAATCTAAACCTAGAATCTAAACCTAACCCCAAATCTAAACCTAACCCCAAATCTAAACCTAAAATCTAAACCTAACCCCAAATCTAAACCTAACTCCAAATCTAAACCTAAAATCTAAACCTAACCCCAAATTTAAACCTAAAATCTAAACCTAACCCCAAATCTAAATCTAAAATCTAAACGTAACCCGAAATCGAAACCTAACCTTAAATCTAAACCTAAAATCTAAACTTAACCCCAAATCTAAACCTAAAATCTAAACCTAACCCCAAATCTAAATCTAAAATCTAAACCTAAAATCTAAACCTAACCCCAAATCTAAACCTAAAATCTAAACCTAACCCCAAATCTAAACCTAACCCCAAATCTAAACCTAAAATCTAAACCTAACCCCAAATCTAAACCTAAAATCTAAACCTAACCCCAAATCTAAACCTAACCCCAAATCTAAACCTAAAATCTAAACCTAACCCCAAATCTAAACCTAACCCCAAATCTAAACCTAAAATCTAAACCTAACCCCAAATCTAAACCTAAAATCTAAACCTAACCCCAAATCTAAACCTAACCCCAAATCTAAACCTAAAATCTAAACCTAACCCCAAATCTAAATCTAAAATCTAAACCTAAAATCTAAACCTAAACTCAAATCTAAACCTAAAATCTAAACCTAACCCCAAATCTAAACCTAACCCCAAATCTAAACCTAAAATCTAAACCTAACCCCAAATCTAAACTTAACCCCAAATCTAAACCTAAAATCTAAACCTAACCCCAAATCTAAACCTGAAATCTAAACCTAACCCCAAATCTAAACCTAAAATCTAAACCTAACCCCAAATCTAAACCTAAAATCTAAACGTAACCCGAAATCGAAACCTAACCTTAAATATAAACCTAAAATCTAAACCTAACCCCAAATCTAAACCTAACCCCAAATCTAAACCTAAAATCTAAACCTAACCCCAAATCCAAACCTAAAATCTAAACCTAACACCAAATCTAAACCTAACCCTAAATCTAAACCTAAAATCTAAACCTAACCCCAAATCTAAACCTAAAATCTAAACCTAACCCCAAATCTAAACCTAAAATCTAAACCTAACCCCAAATCTAAACCTAACCCCAAATCTAAACCTAAAATCTAAACCTAACCCCAAATCTAAACCTAACCCCAAATCTAAACCTAAAATCTAAACCTAACCCCAAATCTAAACCTGAAATCTAAACCTAACCCCAAATCTAAACCTAAAATCTAAACCTAACCCCAAATCTAAACCTAAAATCTAAACGTAACCCGAAATCGAAATCTAACCTTAAATCTAAACCTAAAATCTAAACCTAACCCCAAATCTAAATCTAAAATCTAAACCTAAAATCTAAACCTAAACCCAAGTCTAAACCTAAAATATAACCTAACCCCAAATCTAAACCTAACCCCAAATCTAAACCTAAAATCTAAACCTAACCCCAAATCTAAAACAAAAATCTAAACCTAACCCCAAATCTAAACCTAAAATCTAAACCTAACCCCAAATCTAAACCTAAAATCTAAACCTAACCCCAAATCTAAACCTAAAATCTAAACCTAACCCCAAATCTAAAACTAAAATCTAATCCTAACCCCAAATCTAAACTTAACCCCAAATCTAAACCGAAAATCTAAACCTAACCCCAAATCTAAACCTAAAATCTAAGCCTAACCCCAAATCTAAACCTAAAATCTAAACCTAAAATCTAAACCTAACCCCAAATCTAAACCTAATCCCAAATCTAAACCTAAAATCTAAACCTAACCCCAAATCTAAACCTAACCCCAAATCTAAACCTAAAATCTAAACCTAACCCCAAATCTAAACCAAAAAATCTAAACCTAACCCCAAATATAAATCTAAAATCTAAACCTAACCCCAAATCTAAACCTAAAATCTAAACCTAACCCCAAATCTAAACCTAACCCCAAATCTGAACCTGAAATCTAAACCTAACCCCAAATCTAAACCTAAAATCTAAACCTAACCCCAAATCTAAACCTAAAATCTAAACGTAACCCGAAATCGAAACCTAAAATCTAAACCTAACCCCAAATCTAAACCTAAAATCTAAACCTAACCCCAAATCTAAACCTAACCCCAAATCTAAACCTGAAATCTAAACCTAACCCCAAATCTAAACCTAAAATCTAAACCTAACCCCAAATCTAAACCTAAAATCTAAACGTAACCCGAAATCGAAACCTAACCTTAAATATAAACCTAAAATCTAAACCTAACCCCAAATCTAAACCTAAAATCTAAACCTAACCCCAAATCCAAACCTAAAATCTAAACCTAACACCAAATCTAAACCTAACCCCAAATCTAAACCTAAAATCTAAACCTAACCCCAAATCTAAACCTAACCCCAAATCTAAACCTAAAATCTAAACCTAACCCCAAATCCAAACCTAAAATCTAAACCTAACACCAAATCTAAACCTAACCCCAAATCTAAACCTAAAATCTAAACCTAACCCCAAATCTAAACCTAAAATCTAAACCTAACCCCAAATCTAAACCTAAAATCTAAACCTAACCCCAAATCTAAACCTAACCCCAAATCTAAACCTAAAATCTAAACCTAACCCCAAATCTAAACCTAACCCCAAATCTAAACCAAAAAATCTAAACCTAACCCCAAATCTAAACCTGAAATCTAAACCTAACCCCAAATCTAAACCTAAAATCTAAACCTAACCCCAAATCTAAACCTGAAATCTAAACCTAACCCCAAAACTAAACCTAAAATCTAAACCTAACCCCAAATCTAAACCTGAAATCTAAACCTAACCCCAAATCTAAACCTAAAATCTAAACCTAACCCCAAATCTAAACCTAAAATCTAAACGTAACCCGAAATCGAAACCTAACCTTAAATATAAACCTAAAATCTAAACCTAACCCCAAATCTAAACCTAAAATCTAAACCTAACCCCAAATATAAACCTAAAATCTAAACCTAACCCCAAATCTAAACCTAAAATCTAAACCTAACCCCAAATCTAAACCTAACCCCAAATCCAAACCTAAAATCTAAACCTAACCCCAAATCTAAACCTAAAATCTAAACCTAACCCCAAATCTAAACCTAAAATCTAAACCTAACACCAAATCTAAACCTAAAATCTAAACCTAACCCCAAATCTAAACCTAACCCCAAATCTAAACCTAAAATCTAAACCTAACCCCAAATCTAAACCTAACCCCAAATCTAAACCTAAAATCTAAACCTAACCCCAAATCTAAACCTGAAATCTAAACCTAACCCCAAATCTAAACCTAAAATCTAAACCTAACCCCAAATCTAAACCTAAAATCTAAACGTAACCCGAAATCGAAACCTAACCTTAAATCTAAACCTAAAATCTAAACCTAACCCCAAATCTAAATCTAAAATCTAAACCTAAAATCTAAACCTAAACCCAAGTCTAAACCTAAAATATAACCTAACCCCAAATCTAAACCTAACCCCAAATCTAAACCTAAAATCTAAATTTAACCCCATATCTAAAACTAAAATCTAAACCTAACCCCAAATCTAAACCTAAAATCTAAACCTAACCCCAAATCTAAACCTAAAATCTAAACCTAACCCCAAATCTAAACCTAAAATCTAAACCTAACCCCAAATCTAAACCTAAAATCTAAACCTAACCCCAAATCTAAACCTAAAATCTAAAACTAACCCCAAATCTAAACTTAACCCCAAATCTAAATCGAAAATCTAAACCTAACCCCAAATCTAAACCTAAAATCTAAACCTAACCCCAAATCTAAACCTAAAATCTAAACCTAAAATCTAAACCTAACCCCAAATCTAAACCTAATCCCAAATCTAAACCTAAAATCTAAACCTAACCCCAAATCTAAACCTAACCCCAAATCTAAACCTAAAATCTAAACCTAACCCCAAATCTAAACCAAAAAATCTAAACCTAACCCCAAATATAAATCTAAAATCTAAACCTAACCCCAAATCTAAACCTAAAATCTAAACCTAACCCCAAATCTAAACCTAAAATCTAAACCTAACCCCAAATCTAAACCTAACCCCAAATCTGAACCTGAAATCTAAACCTAACCCCAAGTCTAAACCTAAAATCTAAACCTAACCCCAAATCTAAACCTAAAATCTAAACGTAACCCGAAATCGAAACCTAACCCCAAATCTAAACCTAAAATCTAAACCTAACCCCAAATCTAAATCTAAAATCTAAACCTAAAATCTAAACCTAACCCCAAATCTAAACCTAAAATCTAAACCTAACCCCAAATCTAAACCTAAAATCTAAACCTAACCCCAAATCCAAACCTAAAATCTAAACCTAACCCCAAATCTAAACCTAAAATCTAAACCTAACCCCAAATCTAAACCTAAAATCTAAACCTAACCCCAAATCTAAACCTAACCCCAAATCTAAACCTAACCCCAAATCTAAACCTAGAATCTAAACCTAACCCCAAATCTAAACCTAACCCCAAATCTAAACCTAAAATCTAAACCTAACCCCAAATCTAAACCTAACCCCAAATCTAAACCTAAAATCTAAACCTAACCCCAAATTTAAACCTAAAATCTAAACCTAACCCCAAATCTAAATCTAAAATCTAAACGTAACCCGAAATCGAAACCTAACCTTAAATCTAAACCTAAAATCTAAACTTAACCCCAAATCTAAACCTAAAATCTAAACCTAACCCCAAATCTAAATCTAAAATCTAAACCTAAAATCTAAACCTAACCCCAAATCTAAACCTAAAATCTAAACCTAACCCCAAATCTAAACCTAACCCCAAATCTAAACCTAAAATCTAAACCTAACCCCAAATCTAAACCTAAAATCTAAACCTAACCCCAAATCTAAACCTAACCCCAAATCTAAACCTAAAATCTAAACCTAACCCAAAATCTAAACCTAACCCCAAATCTAAACCTAAAATCTAAACCTAACCCCAAATCTAAACCTAAAATCTAAACCTAACCCCAAATCTAAACCTAACCCCAAATCTAAACCTAACCCCAAATCTAAACCTAAAATCTAAACCTAACCCCAAATCTAAACCTAAAATCTAAACCTAACCCCAAATCTAAACCTAAAATCTAAACCTAACCCCAAATCTAAACCTAACCCCAAATCTAAACCTAAAATCTAAACCTAACCCCAAATCTAAACTTAACCCCAAATCTAAACCTAAAATCTAAACCTAACCCCAAATCTAAACCTGAAATCTAAACCTAACCCCAAATCTAAACCTAAAATCTAAACCTAACCCCAAATCTAAACCTAAAATCTAAACGTAACCCGAAATCGAAACCTAACCTTAAATATAAACCTAAAATCTAAACCTAACCCCAAATCTAAACCTAAAATCTAAACCTAACCCCAAATCTAAACCTAAAATCTAAACCTAACCCCAAATCTAAACCTAACCCCAAATCTAAACCTAAAATCTAAACCTAACCCCAAATCCAAACCTAAAATCTAAACCTAACACCAAATCTAAACCTAACCCTAAATCTAAACCTAAAATCTAAACCTAACCCCAAATCTAAACCTAAAATCTAAACCTAACCCCAAATCTAAACCTAAAATCTAAACCTAACCCCAAATCTAAACCTAACCCCAAATCTAAACCTAAAATCTAAACCTAACCCCAAATCTAAACCTAACCCCAAATCTAAACCTAAAATCTAAACCTAACCCCAAATCTAAACCTGAAATCTAAACCTAACCCCAAATCTAAACCTAAAATCTAAACCTAACCCCAAATCTAAACCTAAAATCTAAACGTAACCCGAAATCGAAACCTAACCTTAAATCTAAACCTAAAATCTAAACCTAACCCCAAATCTAAATCTAAAATCTAAACCTAAAATCTAAACCTAAACCCAAGTCTAAACCTAAAATATAACCTAACCCCAAATCTAAACCTAACCCCAAATCTAAACCTAAAATCTAAATTTAACCCCATATCTAAAACTAAAATCTAAACCTAACCCCAAATCTAAACCTAAAATCTAAACCTAACCCCAAATCTAAACCTAAAATCTAAACCTAACCCCAAATCTAAACCTAAAATCTAAACCTAACCCCAAATCTAAACCTAAAATCTAAACCTAACCCCAAATCTAAACCTAAAATCTAAAACTAACCCCAAATCTAAACTTAACCCCAAATCTAAATCGAAAATCTAAACCTAACCCCAAATCTAAACCTAAAATCTAAACCTAACCCCAAATCTAAACCTAAAATCTAAACCTAAAATCTAAACCTAACCCCAAATCTAAACCTAATCCCAAATCTAAACCTAAAATCTAAACCTAACCCCAAATCTAAATCTAACCCCAAATCTAAACCTAAAATCTAAACCTAACCCCAAATCTAAACCAAAAAATCTAAACCTAACCCCAAATACAAATCTAAAATCTAAACCTAACCCCAAATCTAAACCTAAAATCTAAACCTAACCCCAAATCTAAACCTAAAATCTAAACCTAACCCCAAATCTAAACCTAACCCCAAATCTGAACCTGAAATCTAAACCTAACCCCAAGTCTAAACCTAAAATCTAAACCTAACCCCAAATCTAAACCTAAAATCTAAACGTAACCCGAAATCGAAACCTAACCCCAAATCTAAACCTAAAATCTAAACCTAACCCCAAATCTAAATCTAAAATCTAAACCTAAAATCTAAACCTAACCCCAAATCTAAACCTAAAATCTAAACCTAACCCCAAATCTAAACCTAAAATCTAAACCTAACCCCAAATCCAAACCTAAAATCTAAACCTAACCCCAAATCTAAACCTAAAATCTAAACCTAACCCCAAATCTAAACCTAAAATCTAAACCTAAAATCTAAATTTAACCCCATATCTAAAACTAAAATCTAAACCTAACCCCAAATCTAAACCTAAAATCTAAACCTAACCCCAAATCTAAACCTAAAATCTAAACCTAACCCCAAATCTAAACCTAAAATCTAAACCTAACCCCAAATTTAAACCTAAAATCTAAACCTAACCCCAAATCTAAATCTAAAATCTAAACGTAACCCGAAATCGAAACCTAACCTTAAATCTAAACCTAAAATCTAAACTTAACCCCAAATCTAAACCTAAAATCTAAACCTAACCCCAAATCTAAATCTAAAATCTAAACCTAAAATCTAAACCTAACCCCAAATCTAAACCTAAAATCTAAACCTAACCCCAAATCTAAACCTAAAATCTAAACCTAACCCCAAATCTAAACCTAACCCCAAATCTAAACCTAAAATCTAAACCTAACACAAAATCTAAACCTAACCCCAAATCTAAACCTAAAATCTAAACCTAACCCCAAATCTAAACCTAAAATCTAAACCTAACCCCAAATCTAAACCTAACCCCAAATCTAAACCTAACCCCAAATCTAAACCTAAAATCTAAACCTAACCCCAAATCTAAACCTAAAATCTAAACCTAACCCCAAATCTAAACCTAAAATCTAAACCTAACCCCAAATCTAAACCTAACCCCAAATCTAAACCTAAAATCTAAACCTAACCCCAAATCTAAACTTAACCCCAAATCTAAACCTAAAATCTAAACCTAACCCCAAATCTAAACCTGAAATCTAAACCTAACCCCAAATCTAAACCTAAAATCTAAACCTAACCCCAAATCTAAACCTAAAATCTAAACGTAACCCGAAATCGAAACCTAACCTTAAATATAAACCTAAAATCTAAACCTAACCCCAAATCTAAACCTAAAATCTAAACCTAACCCCAAATCTAAACCTAAAATCTAAACCTAACCCCAAATCTAAACCTAACCCCAAATCTAAACCTAAAATCTAAACCTAACCCCAAATCCAAACCTAAAATCTAAACCTAACACCAAATCTAAACCTAACCCTAAATCTAAACCTAAAATCTAAACCTAACCCCAAATCTAAACCTAAAATCTAAACCTAACCCCAAATCTAAACCTAAAATCTAAACCTAACCCCAAATCTAAACCTAACCCCAAATCTAAACCTAAAATCTAAACCTAACCCCAAATCTAAACCTAACCCCAAATCTAAACCTAAAATCTAAACCTAACCCCAAATCTAAACCTGAAATCTAAACCTAACCCCAAATCTAAACCTAAAATCTAAACCTAACCCCAAATCTAAACCTAAAATCTAAACGTAACCCGAAATCGAAATCTAACCTTAAATCTAAACCTAAAATCTAAACCTAACCCCAAATCTAAATCTAAAATCTAAACCTAAAATCTAAACCTAAACCCAAGTCTAAACCTAAAATATAACCTAACCCCAAATCTAAACCTAACCCCAAATCTAAACCTAAAATCTAAACCTAAGCCAAATCTAAAACAAAAATCTAAACCTAACCCCAAATCTAAACCTAAAATCTAAACCTAACCCCAAATCTAAACCTAAAATCTAAACCTAACCCCAAATCTAAACCTAAAATCTAAACCTAACCCCAAATCTAAACCTAAAATCTAAACCTAACCCCAAATCTAAAACTAAAATGTAATCCTAACCCCAAATCTAAACTTAACCCCAAATCTAAACCGAAAATCTAAACCTAACCCCAAATCTAAACCTAAAATCTAAGCCTAACCCCAAATCTAAACCTAAAATCTAAACCTAAAATCTAAACCTAACCCCAAATCTAAACCTAATCCCAAATCTAAACCTAAAATCTAAACCTAACCCCAAATCTAAACCTAACCCCAAATCTAAACCTAAAATCTAAACCTAACCCCAAATCTAAACCAAAAAATCTAAACCTAACCCCAAATATAAATCTAAAATCTAAACCTAACCCCAAATCTAAACCTAAAATCTAAACCTAACCCCAAATCTAAACCTAACCCCAAATCTGAACCTGAAATCTAAACCTAACCCCAAATCTAAACCTAAAATCTAAACCTAACCCCAAATCTAAACCTAAAATCTAAACCTAACCCCAAATCCAAACCTAAAATCTAAACCTAACACCAAATCTAAACCTAACCCCAAATCTAAACCTAAAATCTAAACCTAACCCCAAATCTAAACCTAAAATCTAAACCTAACCCCAAATCTAAACCTAAAATCTAAACCTAACCCCAAATCTAAACCTAACCCCAAATCTAAACCAAAAAATCTAAACCTAACCCCAAATCTAAACCTGAAATCTAAACCTAACCCCAAATCTAAACCTAAAATCTAAACCTAACCCCAAATCTAAACCTAAAATCTAAACGTAACCCGAAATCGAAACCTAACCTTAAATATAAACCTAAAATCTAAACCTAACCCCAAATCTAAATCTAAAATCTAAACCTAAAATCTAAACCTAAACCCAAGTCTAAACCTAAAATATAACCTAACCCCAAGTCTAAACCTAACCCCAAATCTAAACCTAAAATCTAAACCTAACCCCAAATCTAAAACAAAAATCTAAACCTAACCCCAAATCTAAACCTAAAATCTAAACCTAACCCCAAATCTAAACCTAAAATCTAAACCTAACCCCAAATCTAAACCTAAAATCTAAACCTAACCCCAAATCCAAACCTAAAATCTAAACCTAACACCAAATCTAAACCTAACCCCAAATCTAAACCTAAAATCTAAACCTAACCCGAAATCGAAACCTAAAATCTAAACCTAACCCCAAATCTAAACCTAAAATCTAAACCTAACCCCAAATCTAAACCTGAAATCTAAACCTAACCCCAAATCTAAACCTAAAATCTAAACCTAACCCCAAATCTAAACCTAAAATCTAAACGTAACCCGAAATCGAAACCTAACCTTAAATATAAACCTAAAATCTAAACCTAACCCCAAATCTAAACCTAAAATCTAAACCTAACCCCAAATCTAAACCTAAAATCTAAACCTAACCCCAAATCTAAACCTAACCCCAAATCTAAACCTAAAATCTAAACCTAACCCCAAATCCAAACCTAAAATCTAAACCTAACACCAAATCTAAACCTAACCCCAAATCTAAACCTAAAATCTAAACCTAACCCCAAATCTAAACCTAAAATCTAAACCTAACCCCAAATCTAAACCTAAAATCTAAACCTAACCCCAAATCTAAACCTAACCCCAAATCTAAACCAAAAAATCTAAACCTAACCCCAAATCTAAACCTGAAATCTAAACCTAACCCCAAATCTAAACCTAAAATCTAAACCTAACCCCAAATCTAAACCTAAAATCTAAACGTAACCCGAAATCGAAACCTAACCTTAAATATAAACCTAAAATCTAAACCTAACCCCAAATCTAAATCTAAAATCTAAACCTAAAATCTAAACCTAAACCCAAGTCTAAACCTAAAATATAACCTAACCCCAAGTCTAAACCTAACCCCAAATCTAAACCTAAAATCTAAACCTAACCCCAAATCTAAAACAAAAATCTAAACCTAACCCCAAATCTAAACCTAAAATCTAAACCTAACCCCAAATCTAAACCTAAAATCTAAACCTAACCCCAAATCTAAACCTAAAATCTAAACCTAACCCCAAATCTAAACCTAAAATCTAAACCTAACCCCAAATCTAAACCTAAAATCTAAACCTAACCCCAAATCTAAACTTAACCCCAAATCTAAACCGAAAATCTAAACCTAACCCCAAATCTAAACCTAAAATCTAAGCCTAACCCCAAATCTAAACCTAAAATCTAAACCTAAAATCTAAACCTAACCCCAAATCTAAACCTAATCCCAAATCTAAACCTAAAATCTAAACCTAACCCCAAATCTAAACCTAACCCCAAATCTAAACCTAAAATCTAAACCTAACCCCAAATCTAAACCAAAAAATCTAAACCTAACCCCAAATATAAATCTAAAATCTAAACCTAACCCCAAATCTAAACCTAAAATCTAAACCTACCCCCAAATCTAAACCTAACCCCAAATCTGAACCTGAAATCTAAACCTAACCCCAAATCTAAACCTAAAATCTAAACCTAACCCTAAAGCTAAACCTAAAATCTAAACCTAACCCCAAATCTAAACCTAACCCCAAATCTAAACCTCAAATCTAAACCTAACCCCAAATCTAAATCTAAAATCTAAACCTAAAATCTAAACCTAACCCCAAATCTAAACCTAAAATCTAAACCTAACCCCAAATCTAAACCTAACCCCATATCTAAACCTAACCCCAAATCTAAACCTAAAATCTAAACCTAACCCCAAATCTAAACCTAAAATCTAAACCTAACCCCAAATCTAAACCTAAAATCTAAACCTAACCCCAAATCTAAACCTAAAATCTAAACCTAACCCCAAATCTAAACCTAACCCCAAATCTAAACCTAAAATCTAAACCTAACCCCAAATCTAAACCTAAAATCTAAACCTAACCCCAAATCTAAACCTAACCCCAAATCTAAACCTAAAATCTAAACCTAACCCCAAATCTAAACCTAACCCCAAATCTAAACCTAGAATCTAAACCTAACCCCAAATCTAAACCTAACCCCAAATCTAAACCTAAAATCTAAACCTAACCCCAAATCTAAACCTAACCCCAAATCTAAACCTAAAATCTAAACCTAACCCCAAATTTAAACCTAAAATCTAAACCTAACCCCAAATCTAAATCTAAAATCTAAACGTAACCCGAAATCGAAACCTAACCTTAAATCTAAACATAAATCTAAACCTAACCCCAAATCTAAACCTAAAATCTAAACCTAACCCCAAATCTAAATCTAAAATCTAAACCTAAAATCTAAACCTAACCCCAAATCTAAACCTAAAATCTAAACCTAACCCCAAATCTAAACCTAAAATCTAAACCTAACCCCAAATCTAAACCTAACCCCAAATCTAAACCTAAAATCTAAACCTAACCCCAAATCTAAACCTAACCCCAAATCTAAACCTAAAATCTAAACCTAACCCCAAATCTAAACCTAAAATCTAAACCTAACCCCAAGTCTAAACCTAACCCCAAATCTAAACCTAACCTAAAATCTAAACCTAAAATCTAAACCTAACCCCAAATCTAAACCTAAAATCTAAACCTAACCCCAAATCTAAACCTAACCCCAAATCTAAACCTAAAATCTAAACCTAACCCCAAATCTAAACCTAACCCCAAATCTAAACCTAAAATCTAAACCTATCCCCAAATCTAAACCTGAAATCTAAACCTAACCCCAAATCTAAACCTAAAATCTAAACCTAACCCCAAATCTAAACCTAACCCCAAATCTAAACCTAAAATCTAAACCTAACCCCAAATCTAAACCTAACCCCAAATCTAAACCTAAAATCTAAACCTAACCCCAAATCTAAACCTAAAATCTAAACCTAACCCCAAGTCTAAACCTAACCCCAAATCTAAACCTAACCTAAAATCTAAACCTAAAATCTAAACCTAACCCCAAATCTAAACCTAAAATCTAAACCTAACCCCAAATCTAAACCTAACCCCAAATCTAAACCTAAAATCTAAACCTAACCCCAAATCTAAACCTAACCCCAAATCTAAACCTAAAATCTAAACCTAAAATCTAAACCTATCCCCAAATCTAAACCTGAAATCTAAACCTAACCCCAAATCTAAACCTAAAATCTAAACCTAACCCCAAAATCTAAACCTAAAATCTAAACGTAACCCGAAATCGAAACCTAACCTTAAATATAAACCTAAAATCTAAACCTAACCCCAAATCTAAACCTAAAATCTAAACCTAACCCCAAATCTAAACCTAAAATCTAAACCTAACCCCAAATCTAAACCTAACCCCAAATCTAAACCTAAAATCTAAACCTAACCCCAAATCCAAACCTAAAATCTAAACCTAACCCCAAATCTAAACCTAACCCCAAATCTAAACCTAAAATCTAAACCTAACCCCAAATCTAAACCTAAAATCTAAACCTAACCCCAAATCTAAACCTAAAATCTAAACCTAACCCCAAATCTAAACCTAACCCCAAATCTAAACCTAAAATCTAAACCTAACCCCAAATCTAAACCTAACCCCAAATCTAAACCTAAAATCTAAACCTAACCCCAAATCTAAACCTGAAATCTAAACCTAACCCCAAATCTAAACCTAAAATCTAAACCTAACCCCAAATCTAAACCTAAAATCTAAACGTAACCCGAAATCGAAACCTAACCTTAAATCTAAACCTAAAATCTAAACCTAACCCCAAATCTAAATCTAAAATCTAAACCTAAAATCTAAACCTAAACCCAAATCTAAACCTAAAATCTAAACCTAACCCCAAATCTAAACCTAACCCCAAATCTAAACCTAAAATCTAAACCTAACCCCAAATCTAAAACTAAAATCTAAACCTAACCCCAAATCTAAACCTAACCCCAAATCTAAACCTAAAATCTAAACCTAACCCCAAATCTAAACCTAAAATCTAAACCTAACACCAAATCTAAACCTAAAATCTAAACCTAACCCCAAATCTAAACTTAACCCCAAATCTAAACCGAAAATCTAAACCTAACCCCAAATCTAAACCTAACCCCAAATCTAAACCTAAAATCTAAACCTAACCCCAAATCTAAACCTAATCCCAAATCTAAACCTAAAATCTAAACCTAACCCCAAATCTAAACCTAACCCCAAATCTAAACCTAAAATCTAAACCTAACCCCAAATCTAAACCAAAAAATCTAAACCTAACCCCAAATATAAACCTAAAATCTAAACCTAACCCCAAATCTAAACCTAAAATCTAAATCTAACCCCAAATATAAACCTAAAATCTAAACCTAACCCCAAATCTAAACCTAAAATCTAAACCTAACCCCAAATCTAAACCTAACCCCAAATCTAAACATAAAATATAAACCTAACCCCAAATCTAAACCTAAAATCTAAACCTAACCCCAAATCTAAACCTAACCCCAAATCTAAACCTAAAATCTAAACCTAACCCCAAATCTAAACCTAAAATCTAAACCTAACCCCAAATCTAAACCTAAAATCTAAACCTAACCTCAAATCTAAACCTAACCCCAAATCTAAACCTAAAATCTAAACCTAACCCCAAATCTAAACCTAACCCCAAATCTAAACCTAAAATCTAAACCTAACCCCAAATCTAAACCTAAAATCTAAACCTAACCCCAAATCTAAACCTAACCCCAAATCTAAACCTAAAATCTAAACCTAACCCCAAATCTAAACCTAACCCCAAATCTAAACCTAAAATCTAAACCTAACCCCAAATCTAAACCTAACCCCAAATCTAAACCTAAAATCTAAACCTAACCCCAAATCTAAACCTGAAATCTAAACCTAACCTCAAATCTAAACCTAAAATCTAAACCTAACCCCAAATCTAAACCTAAAATTTAAACGTAACCCGAAATCGAAACCTAACCTTAAATCTAAACCTAAAATCTAAACCTAACCCCAAATCTAAACCTAAAATCTAAAGCTAACCCCAAATCTAAACCTAACCCCAAATCTAAACCTAAAATCTAAACCTAACCCCAAATCTAAACCTAACCCCAAATCTAAACCTAAAATCTAAACCTAACCCCAAATCTAAACCTAAAATCTAAACCTAACCCCAAATCTAAACCTAGCCCCAAATCTAAACCTAAAATCTAAACCTAACCCCAAAATTAAACCTAAAATCTAAACCTAACCCCAAATCTAAACCTAAAATCTAAACCTAACCCCAAATCTAAACCTAACCCCAAATCTAAACCTAAAATCTAAACCTAACCCCAAATCTAAACCTAAAATCTAAACCTAACCCCAAGTCTAAACCTAACCCCAAATCTAAACCTAACCCCAAATCTAAACCTAAAATCTAAACCTAACCCCAAATCTAAACCTAAAATCTAAACCTAACCCCAAATCTAAACCTAAAATCTAAACCTAACCCCAAATCTAAACCTAAAATCTAAACCTAACCCCAAATCTAAACCTAACCCCAAATCTAAACCTAAAATCTAAACCTAACCCCAAATCTAAACCTAACCCCAAATCTAAACCTAAAATCTAAACCTAACCCCAAATCTAAACCTGAAATCTAAACCTAACCCCAAATCTAAACCTAAAATCTAAACCTAACCCCAAATCTAAACCTAAAATCTAAACCTAACCCCAAATCTAAATCTAAAATCTAAACGTAACCCGAAATCGAAACCTAATCTTAAATCTAAACCTAAAATCTAAACCTAAACCCAAATCTAAACCTAAAATCTAAACCTAACCCCAAATCTAAACCTAAAATCTAAACCTAACCCCAAATCTAAACCTAAAATCTAAACCTAACCCCAAATCTAAACCTAAAATCTAAACCTAACCCCAAATCTAAACCTAAAATCTAAACCTAACCCCAAATC